>NW_027317035.1:0-38390 GCF_032062135.1 Pyxicephalus adspersus
ACTGTACGCTGCTTGGACCTTTTGCTTGTGACCACTGCCTCTGCTTTGTGTTTTCCCTTGGATACCTTGTCTGGTGGACTAATCACCCATTTAGGACTTTTGGCTTAGTATTATTATTAGACATTACAGCCTTACAATGATGAGTTTTGAACAAATCAAATATTGTAGGATTTTATTATATTTGATCTTGTTACAAAAGACAAATAAATTAATTGTAAATCAATATTTACTTTTATTATAGTTAAATACAGGTAGAGCAATTATAGTCATTAGATGTTGGCTGGGTTCAGTAAAACAAACTGTGATAAGGCAGATTTTCTGAAAAAAGCCTTTGGGTGTTTAGCGATTCTCCACCCCGAGTGTTTTGCATAAAACAGCATTGCACCTATAGGAAAAGTGTGTCACTGGCCCTTATAATGATAGCTTGGGTCATTTACTTTGACATTTGAAATGCCACAATGCAAGTGTTTTTCTGGTTTCAACAAGCATAGCATTACTAAAAGCTTCCCTACCCGATACAGTAAATAAATATGTTTACAATGTTCTACCTGCACAAATGACCACAATGCATTACCTCTATTGCTGACTGAGATGCAGGAAATTTTATTTTGAAATCAACACTTCCTTCAAGTAGTGACATAGCAGGCTGCAGTGAAATATTTGGTGCATCAACAATATTGTAGCTATGTGTATGAAAGTAATTCCCTGCTGAAAAAAATGATAATTAGGGCATTGATACTAAGTAGTACAATCAGCATCAATGCTAGGTAAAGTATTTATTTTCTAAATCAAGTATTTGAGTTTAGTAACCTAAAAAGTGTAGTGTCAATCCACGGTTGCACCCACAAATCTAATCCAAGAAATCAACAGTTGAAAATTGATCCTGTGATCTAGCCACATAAAGTGCAGCCCTCTGTATACAGCTTGGTTAAGTTATACAAAAGAAAAGCAGGAGAATATATCCCAATATGACTACTATATTACACTACAAATGCAAACAATCTCTACTAAGTGGACAAAGCTCACATATAACAAAACAGTTCTGACTTTAAGGTACAAAGTTCAAATATAGACAGATTCCTAAAGCTAATTCATCAAAATAAACATTCCTTCCTGATGATCCAAAAGACTACAATAAGTATTTTTACCAATGCCTTAAGGAAATGTAGAGATTTCTAAAATTCTCCTAGCCAAGCCATTGTTTCTGGAATTTGCATGTTAACATTAGGTTGTCCGCTTAAAGCATACCTAAACTCAAAATTTTTACTTTACATAGAAGGGTACACAACCCTTCTAAATAAAGTAAAAAGGTTTTATTTAAGAGCAACACCTTTTTTTTTTTTTTTTTTTTTTTTAATTTAAAAAAGGGTGCAGCACCACCCCTTATGTCTTGATCGACACGGCATTCAAGACTTAATGGGAGCACAGAGCCCCCCGGGATGCATGACGTAGGTATTCCGGGAGGCTCTGCGCTTCCATTAAGTCTTGATTGCCGTGTTGAGGCTCTGGCTGCATTTTTACCACCAAGGTAAAGGCTCTCACATATAAGCAGTTAGATCAGCTCTCCTTTTTCCCCCTTTCACAGTGGCTACATCACCTGATCTTGCACCTGCGCAGTACGAGATCTGGTGATGTAGCAAAAGACTGGAAGAGAAAATAGAAGATGGCGGCGCCCAATGCTTCCTTTGCGCTGGGATCAGATTGCAAGAAGGACCAGCGCCATCGAGGTATCTACAGGATAAAAGGTAAGTGTAATTTTTTTGTTTTAATTTAGTTCCGCTTTAAGTGCTGCACTGACAATTTTCAGTCACCAATTCAAGTGTTTTGTTTATGTAGATATTGTTTTTTATCGATAAGCAGGCAATTTCTGTGAAATTTTTTCACCACAAAAAAAATGGTTTTCCATTGAAGTCTATGGCAAGTCAAGAAATTTAGTTAATTGTATGTAATTAACTAAATTCTGTAATTCTGTAAATCCAAGTTGAATTAATTCTATTTATTGTCTATTTTTAATGTCCATTAAACTCATTTTTGCCCGATTACTTTTTGGGTAATTATAATACCCCTGAAAATTTCTGGGAAAACGGTGGGTTGGCAAAGCTGTGGGGACATGCTCCCAAATCTATATATATATATATATATATTAAAGATAACTAGAGGCATAGGAAATACATTTTTAAGCAACTTTAGTGGTTACTTTGCTTCAGAATTGAGCATATAAGCAAATCAATCTTTAATCAGCAATAGGACTTGCAATAGCAATGTACAAAAAACACAACATTGCTTTAAATGTGACATTTATTCACATTTGAACTCGAAAGCCAAGTTGTATTGTTTAGTATTTGAATACTTGCTGGCTGTACCTTGGAGGAAGCATTGAAGTAAGTTAACACACAAGTCGTTCAGTTTAATTGGTGGAACTGCCTCATAATTTTTATAATGTTTTTAATTCTTTTGTATTAGGATAATGGTAATTAAAACATTTCACGGGTAACCTATAGTTGGGGAAGAGGGTCTTAACCTATTCTTCCCCAACTATAGGTAAGCCACAACTTGTTCCCCAAAAGACAGTGAGGGTCATCATGGGGGCTTGTCAAACTGGATATCCTTTCTAATAAGCCCCCCTGATATCCACCCGCACAGCAAAGGTGGATGAGTACAGAGGTTCCATAGCACCCAAACTTCTACCTGAACTAAATTCCAACAAAATCTCACTAGGTATTGAGAAGCATGAAAGTGTCTTTATCCATGTAAAAATATTCCTAATTGTAGGTTGCCCAAATAGTTTTTGACCATTTTTGTGATATTAAATTGAAAGTAGTTGAAACTGCTTAACCTCCCTAGCGGTTCATTTCATTCCGAATTTATATGTCTAAAAAGGTTCATTGTTTTTCATGAAAATTTATTTTACAGTATAATATAACAGTATGAGTATAATAAAATTTGAAACACAAAATCATGTAAAAAACAATAAATTGAATAAATTAAAAAATCTATAAATTAAAAAAAAAATTTAATTTTTTTTAAATTGTTTTTAAAAAAATACACATTATACTTATACTAATATATATACTGTAAAATAATGTTCTTGAAAACAATCTACTGCTTTTACACATATAAATCCAATGTATTGCATTCAATACAGTTATTTTGAAATAAATGTAATACAAATAGATTTTGAATTTCCCGCCCCGGCGGCAACATACACACGTACTGACTTCACCGAGAACTCCCCCGGTGACTCATCGTGTGCAGAAGACGCAGGAGGAAGAAGACAGGGATTGCGGCGATGGACAACGCAGGGCCCAGGATTCTTACTTAAAATCCAATAAGCGAGAATGGCCGAATTCGCCACGAGATCGAGTTTTAAACAGTTACTTTGTATTGAATGCAATACAAATCGATTTTGAATTTCCCGCCCGGGCGGCAATGTACACACGCAATTACATCACCGGGAACTCCCCATGACTCATCATCTGCAGAAGCCCGCTGAGGGAAGAAGAAAGAAGACAGAGATCGTGGCGCTGGATGACAGGTAAGCGCTCTATTTACTAACCTTCCCAAAGGTTTACCTACCCCGAGTGTGACTCGGGGTTACCTCTAGGGAGGTTAAATAATTCTTATATATAGTGATTATTACCAAAGATTAAAAATGGATTTAAATTACAGTAACACACAGGTTCACAATGGGATATTTTTCCACAATGACTGTTTTTAACAAACTTTAGAATAATTTAGAATGAATGCATGTTTATCTGATATTGATCCTTTTTCAGTTAACCGTTCCCCCTATCACTTCCATAAATGCTCCATGAATTGCAAAAATTGCAAAAAAATTATATACTTACTTTTCCTGAACTTCCTTAGGACAGTGATATTGTCTTACTGCCAACAAAATTGCATATTCTTCCAGACATGAACAGCAGAAAGATGACAAAGAAAGATGGTCAGGTAAAATCTACCTTTTTCCCCAGTAAAGAGTTTTTCACTTTTTCATGCATTTTAGAGTGGTTAGAAATCTGAAATAAATTACCTTGATTTGACATGCTATTTAAAGCAACACTGTCATGAATCTGACATTTTTTTTTATTTTTGTTCTTTTTTTGAAATCTTTCTTGAAATCAGCTAGGATTTTAGATGCAGAAGTCCAATTTTTCGGTAAACAAGGTTCATCATGATGGATATATACATGACTTTTTCAACCTTACCATTTATGTAACTGTATGACAATGTTAAATGGTCCTCGGCTGTTTTTAGCTAAAAACCCAAGTAAAAAAAATTCTAATTGGATATATTTGATGGCCTTTCATCGCATTAAAGATTGTATGTAGATAAGAATTATGGAAATATTTATAAGGAGATAACATCCAGTAATAATTGAAACTGTAATTGCAAATAGATGTACAACATTAATTATTAGTTGACATGATATGTATTTGGTTTTTTGAAGTAATCTGCCAGGAACCATGAAATGGCTATTATTCATTTATGGACTCAAAGTGGAAGACAGTGCAATTCATTCTTCTAGAACTCACTTTGGAATGATAACAAAGGTTTTTGGAAGTAAGGTATTGGCACACGTTGGGTACAGACTACCAGTCTCTAGTCCGAAATACTTGATGTTCATATTATCTCCTAAAATCTTTAAATGATACAATGCCCAGTCTAATAATGCAGGAATTATTTAAAGGGGTACTTCTGGACTGTGTTGGATCTTTTATCTAGAAACGTTGAGACTGATATGTGAATAACAGATTCCTTTATTTTATATGTTAAGTACTGAACATAAAATGTATGAAATTGTCTTTAAAGCTAAACTCTTGTTGTGGGTCTAAGAACATATGGTAAAACCCAACTAAATATAAAAGTGAACAAGACAAATTTTTAAAACATTCATTATGATTTGCGTAAATTTAATAAAAAGTTTTATCTTTGGAGCTGAACTTTACTCATTGTAGTCAGTTAACGACCTGATGACTATGAGAATTTGCCATTTTTCAATTTAGGGTTTATTTGGGCTTTAACTATTGCAAACTTTTTTATTTGTCAAAATAATTTTTATTATGTTTAATCACCTTTGTGAGATGCATTCTCACATACCCCATAAATTACAAATAAACAGTGTATATCTATTTGTCTACCAGCCAGCCATGTGATGTCACAGGTCCTTTCACTTTTTGTCAGGCACTTACCTAATTAACTCTTTGGCAATATGTAAAGTTCGGGAAGTGTTTTGAAAATTAGTTTTCTTTTGAAAAAGCCAGTAAATGTTTTGCTAGCATAACTGCCAATGTCAATGTATGTTTCTTGAAGGGAGGATATTAGACCAGAGGCCACATTTTCAGGATATGCTAGAATCGTAAACTTATCCCTTCTGTAGTTTTTTCTTATCTCTGTTAGCATACTTCAGACCGAATTCAGACTGTATGCAACTATTATATGAGAAATGGTATCCCCATAGGTTTAGGGAGAACTGGGGCCAAATACTAAAGACTAAATACAAGTGGAACTTTCATGATAGGTCACGTAAATTGTGCCATTGTTTTAAAGGACATGGTTTAATATGTCTTTTATCATCTTCCATCATCAGCTTCCTTTGCAGGCATTGGTATTCTGTCACATGACATAAGAGAGCTCCAATGTTACTGCTGGAAGACTTCCTTCAGCCAGATGTAAGCATGTTTAAATTGGAAACAAGCAGCTAAATAATGCTCATCATGTTTTCTTAGTTGTGAGTACCACTGCGATAAATGTCTGAAAGGTAAATTGTCTCCTATCAGGACCAACAGCTTCACATATAATATAAGTCTTAGGCGAGGAGGCAAATCCTTACTTAAGCCCAGTTCTCCAGTTTGGCATAGATATAATGTATCAAGGTCCCACTGTTTTGTTTTTTTGGAATTTATAAATAAGCATAATAACCAATTATGTTCAATAGATTTGGTACATTACAAAAATATGTTACATTTGAAGTCTAACTTTCTACTTGCATAGAAGGCTAACAGTAGAAGAGAAACCAGAAAAATTGTTTAGTGTATAGGAGACCACCCTTTTCTATCTGCTAGCTGAGTTGTAACTTAATAAATGCAAGTTGTTGAAGTGTTTCCTGCCCCTGGTAGTGGCAGCAAAGAAATTAGAAGGAACCTGATAAAAGGCTTACCTTGAACGACATTTAGGCAGACAGATTGCCGAAAGATAGATAAATTTGACTGGTCTGTTTCAAAGGATGGGTGCAGGTTTTTGATGGGACATCACTCAATGTATTTGAAATATAAGGAGAAACTGGAAATATACTTTGAAAAACCATTCAGACTGTTTCCTGTTGAATAGCACTGAGACCAGAGAAAAAATGGGAACCAGACAGTTGCAGTTTGCTATATTTCTACTTAGACACAAGAGAGAAAAAGCATTGTGTAGGTTTGTGTGGAGTCTTGGCAGCCAGCACAGGTAAATAAGCCTACCATTAGAGGCCAGAACACAGGCTAAGTGAAGAACTGATTATACTGTATAAACTGGTTTATTTGCATTAGCTCTGCTCTCTAGTTTAGATAGATTTCACGTTCAGTGACCTGAGAATGACTTTATCATGGCTTGTGGGTGAAACAAGTTAAAGGACTGAGAACTGTGCATTATTGTTAAATGCAGGCATTCATTTTGTAATATATTGTATTACCCTTATTTAAATTAGCTGGAATACTTTAACATCAGCTAGCAGTAGTTTGCATTGGCAAACAGTTATTTCAATTTAATATTGATTTATTCCTTTTCATGTTTCAAATATTATACAATTCAAGTCAAACAGAAGGCCTACCTTACTGGTAACCCCCTTCTCACCCAATACAAATGGTTGAAAAGGCTATTTCTACACAAAGATTCAACTACTTCCACCTGTCTCCTCCACTGGTCTTCTGTGATTCCAGGTGGTACAGAGTCATCACCGTTCTGGCCAGAGCTCTGGTCATTTGTGTTGGGGGAACAGGAGGCGGCCAGAGATGGAACCATTCAATTTTTCCTTTTATTATTATTATTATTGTTATTATTAAACAGGATTTATATAGCGCCAACATATTATGCAGTGCTGCTTCTGCCAAAATCAGCAATATACCAATACCAATTTTGGCACTACTTTTTGGCATACTTGTGTGCAGTTGCCCAGCAGCCATGACAAGACCTGTAATCTTTGCATCCTAGGAAGGAGCCATCTTCACCGCCGGTTCCAAGGTGGACTTCCATGTAGATAATTCTCTTAATAATTCTAATTCTCTGTTAATGGATGATGTAATTCCCGGAGCTCTAAACTACACAGTGCATGGACCATACAATATTTTTTTCTTTTTCAAAATTTTCTTTAGTTCTATTTAAGAATGTATTGCCAACAGCAAATAAATTGTGGCCTCCTAAAACTCAGTCCCCTGTTTCATATGCCCAAGAGTATGCACAAACAAAGCAGAGAAAGAGTTCTTCTTGTAACAAAATAATGCAGGTCTGAGTTTTGTTCAACTATATCACTAATTACTGTAAAGATAAAATGCAGCAATTTTTCAAAAAAAAAAAAAACATTATTTTGAAAATATTTTCCACAGGCCTTCTGGACACTCTTAGCAATTTTGGTGACAATACTATGTTTAGTGGTACAAAAATTAACTTGGAAATTTGTCAGGCATTTTTAAAAAAGCATTTTACTGACAGTACTTTTATTATGATTTATGGAGATCTTCATCTTTTTTTTTCTTTCTAATTTTTTTTTATGTGTTGATAACCCCTCCCCCCCTCTGACTTCCCACATTTTGGACAATACTATGTTTGGAGTTTTTGCAAACAAAAAAATTCATGTACACTTATACACATATACTTCTAATTTTACATTTCCTGCCAGACCCGCCCCCAACGCACACTGCCCGCACACACGTTGCATGCCCAGCCGGCATCTGCATCCCCCAGCCTTGCGTCTTCAATGTTCACATGCCGGGATGCAAGGCCAGGGGACGCGGATGCCAGGCATCACCAAGTGGACGCAGAGGACTCTGCTGGAGGATGACACGGGCTCGCGAGGACCAAGTAAGCCCTCAATTTAACCCCGAGTGTGGCTTAGTGTTTCCACTTTTTGTAATTAAATTTCACCCCGAGCCACACTCGGGATTACCGACGGGGGGGGGGGGGGGGTAAACTGACAATCCCACAATCATGGGGGACATAAAGCTTATGGAGTCAGTTACTTGCCCTTTGACCATTTCTTGTATGTATTTCTTGTATGATAGTATTTAAATACATGGGATGTGTCAGGGTTTCTTATTTAGCACATTCATGTGCTGGCCATTTAATCTTTTACAGAATCACATCCATATTAGGAATAATATTATGTTTTAAGAAGATATTTTATAGTGATTGCTTTCTAGCAAAAGTACATTTTTTCAAAATACCTACATTTATTAGCTTTAAATTTAGTATAGCTTATTCCTATGAATTTGACCATTGTAGTGAAGTTAACTATGGTATTAGGAGAGAATATGATTGGCCTTTTTCTTTTGGAGGTCTTGAGGGTAAACTTGTCCTGTGTAATTGCAAATTGACTAATTTGTGTATTTATGTGCAATTTTTTAAGTTCGGGAGTTAACAACAATGGTGATACCAAGAGCTTGTCACACACAAAACTCCTATTTTAGAACAATACAAACTCCATTGTTTTTGTTTATTTTTTTAGTATTTTCAGTTTTTGAGGGATTCAAAACATGTCTGTTACAACATGTGAGACAATAAAATAAAAGCTTTTTAGAACTGTTCAAACTGTAAATCTGCAAAATGCTATATACTAATTTGTGTACATTTTTGGAAGGGTTTACAACAACAGTGGCACACATTTTTTGTTGCAATATGTTGCATAGGGAAAAAAAGCAATGCTTTTAAAACTGTGTATGTGTATTTGCAATTTTTTGTCTGAGAAAGTCACAACAGCAATGATACAAAGTGCTTGTTACAGCAAGTTATGCAATAAAGCAAGCTGACTGTACAAACCGTTCAATTGCAAATGGATTCATTTGTGTTCTTTAGGTTACAGAGTTACATTAGTGCTTTTTAAACATGACCAAAGTTCAGTTCAAATGCGTGGGTGACCAGAATTTATACAAAAATTCTATCAACTAACAAGGAAATTAACGTTTCTAAATTTTTAGACAAGAAAAAAACACAACAAATTTCACTTGTGGATCGATAATCAATCAATAGTCAATGGATAATAAAATCATTTCTCTTGTCATTTATGTTTTAATTTGTGGTATGTGGGGTGGTATGTTGGGTACAATACAATAAACTAAGTTGTGTTAATGATCATACGTTTACATGATTGCTGCTCGAAGGCAAGCTCACACTTTGTTATTAAATCTTTTTTTTTCTTTTTGTTGATCTTACAAAAATACATCTATACAAATCTGATGTTCTGCTGCTGTAATGAATTGCAGGTGGTGGAGGCAAACCCCAACAAAGTAGATATGCGTGCGTGACTCACAAATTTTTAATGTAAATTATTTATTTTTAGTTAATAGGCCTAGATATCCAATTTTCTTCATACCTAGTATGCTACAAGTTCTGCCACTGGGTGAAATGCTAAGGGGGAGCTTGTGTCCAGCAGAATGTTTGTATGTCAAGGACAATAAAGTTATAACTAGAAGAAGATTGATGATGTGGTCCTTTTCCGAGCATTATCATGATGTTTATGGGGTGGCTAATATGTTTTATAGATTTTTTAATGCCCACAAAATAAGTAACAATAAAAGTATTTAAGTAATGAAAGCTACACATGGAATGTATTTATCTATTTTTTCTATATGGTTGATCTTGATGTGTGAGTGTCTTTGTTCAATCCATCCCATCCAATAACTTTTTTGCCATATTCTTAATAAATGTAGAAATATGTGGCAGATACACGTTTTATGAGCTGTTTCATGTCATTTTCTGTAACAAGCTCTGTAAGTAAGTTCACCAATTACAAATTGGCTGGTGGCCTATGTGAATAAATGACATTTCTCTCTCTGAGCCAGAAAAGAACACCAAGCTATTAACTATTAGAATCATTGGGTTCTTAGGACTACTTTGTGCATTGATAGAATAAATAAGAAGTCAACTTTTTTGTGTGACTGATGGAGCCTGACTAGAGCAGTCATAAAATATTTAAAAGCTCTATAAACCCTATGAAATTGACCATTCAACTACACTATGTAATTTTTATAGTTTCATAGTTTATAATGTAAATATAAGCACCTAATTTGATTAAATCAATGTAAAAAAATCAACAGGCATTGGAACCAGACTTGTTCATAAGGAAGAGAAGATGCCATGGTTCTATGGCCTTTACACATATTTTATTTAAATAATGGTGTTTTTTTATTGATGATACATGGTTTATGTTTAAATACAGTGCAATATATGCTATATAAGTTGTATAGGGAAATTAAAGTATATATTTTGTATTCCTTGGGGTTAGAGAGCGTTAAAACTATTTTTTTTGTCTGTAGCCCATTCCAGATTTTTCTCTTCACGTCATATCCCCGATACACATCAGGAAATGAGTTAAAATCTTCCTCAGTGTTTAGCATATGCTCAGTCTTGAGGGGCTTTGAAAATACCAATTTACAACCTCTTACTCATAGCCAGGGGCTGAGTTTACATCTCAAGAACAGATTGCCACATGGAAAAAATTGATGCTCTAAAATACACCCTCAACATAGACCACAAAATGCTTATTTAAAAAGCGCACAATTTAAAATTTTATTTAAGTGCAGGGCAGGAGAGTTAGGGATGCACTCCCAAGTGTAAGGGGGTAGAGGGTGATATGTGTAGGAAAAGTTCATAAGTTGACATGAGATGCAGGGGGATAGATGAGCAGTAGCTCAATGATCTTCCAGCAGTGGGAGATTTGGCATTGAGCTAGTTTTTGTACAGCCCCCTCCTACACAGTGGGATCAGAGAATCCTTGTTCTCACAACTAGAGAGTTTTAATACAGCCAGGGTTGTATTGCAATGCAGGGTAAATGAGTGACCCAACTATATTAGTGTTACATGGACAAGGTGATACATCTAATCTGTCAAATCCAATTAATCTTAACCACTTAACCACTGCCAACATCCCCATTAAAAAATCTGGAGCCTGGAGTGAGTTCCACCCCAGCCTGTTTACATCGGCTCCCCCTGATGAAGTCATCTATCAGGAAATGTTCCGACATGTGAAATGCCAATGTGCAGGTCCCCGATATCCTTGGCATTAGGTAAGTATAGGAGCTGTGTGGGGGAAACTGGTGCAGGTCTGGTGAATTCACAGGCATCCATATACAACTTTGTATACCAACCTATCTGGACACATTCTTTCATTGCGATGTATTCTCTAATTTGTAAGCCACTTGTTTTTGTGGTGATCATGGCCATATGTCCATTTGTTACATTTGCATTACATTATATGAATATATTGTGACAGAGTCTCACTAAAAGTGGCAGTAAAGTGTTAAAAAGGCTAAGTGATTAGGTTTCAATAGGTTTTTAGAAGGTAAACCAGGGACTTTAGTGCCGTGGAGCCGGCCAAGGGAGTCAAGAGGTCGGTTCTTTGGCCCAACACAACCCTGATTTGGGTTATATGCACCTGCACTCAGGTGCAAGAAAAAAGGGGAATTTGATCAGCAAGAGGCTGAAGGGAATTTGATCAGCAAGAGGCTGAGAGAGAGACAGAGTGGATTCCAGGCTGGGAGAGAGCAAGAGTGGATTCCAGGCTGAGAGAGCCAGAGTGGATTCCAGGCTGAGAGAGAGCCAGAGTGGATTCCAGGCTGAGAGAGAGCCAGAGTGGTTTCCAGGCTGAGAGAGAGACAGAGTGGTTTCCAGGCTGAGAGAGAGCCAGAGTGGATTCCAGGCTGAGAGAGCCAGAGTGGATTTCAGGCTGGGAGAGAGCCAGAGTGGATTTCAGGCTGAGAGAGACCCAGAGTGGATTCCAGGCTGAGGGAGAGCCAGAGTGGATTCCAGGAAAGCCAACGGCCGAACAGTACTACAAAACTGAGTGAAACAGTACTGATATAGTGTTAGTGTTAGTAAGAGAGGGCACCTAAGTGAGGTAGCCAGATGCACAGCCGAGCTACTGTTTATTGTTTTGTTGTGAAGTGCTGGGAAGTGTGCTGTAACACTAAGACAAAAACTGCTGTTATATTCGACTTTTGGAATCTGCTGTCTGTAATCTGCCCTGTAAGCATCCCCTTACTATGAGCGACCCCCCTGTGCTTTGCCACAATATATATGTTTTTAGCAGTTATTGTTCTGCGGTACATATTGAAAACAGTATTTATCCAATTTTGAGTACATCCTCTCCAACCTTGTTTGTTTACTTGGATTTTCATATGTTGCTTGTCGGAGCCTGTTTGACCACTCTTCTGTACTGGTGACCTCCCTTTCCTCTTGTGCTGATCTTTTGCCAAGTCAAGTTGCATCATTATTTATGTTTTTGGCAATATGTATTGTGTGTTATCTAATTTTGATTTTTTATAATATTGATTATATTGTTATATGTATTTATAAAAATTGCTGATAACTTGTTTTGTATGTCTTTGTTATAGTATACTGTACCCATCTACTTTATTTGTAACTGTTCCCTGATGAAGCAGAATATATCGGTGAAACGCGTCTGACCATACAAGATTGTTACATGAACAGAGTTTGTAAGCTTAGGATATCATTCGCTAAACTGAGCACTAAACCTTGGCTACTACTTGGCTTGAAACTTGTGTGTAATTGTTTGAAATAAGGTGGCTATTTTTAACTTGTTTCTTTAAGGAGATTTTGAATTAAGATATATTACTAATAAAAGTTTTTGTTATATATTTGTATGGGGTTATATGTACTGCCTTAAAAGTCCCACAAAATAGAATTTATTGTTAGGTATATTAGTGTTACAGACGCAAAAAGTTATCCTCAGACTCATCCACACTTAGGCTGCGTACACACGTGCAATAATTGTCATTGGAAACAAACGATCCATGGAAGATTGTTAACAAAAAAAGTGCACAACAACCGGTCAATGATGCCAACGAATGAGGAATCTTGCTGGAAACTAATGACTGTTCCGGCGGATCTGATTGGGCGACGATCGTTTGTAATCTTTTGTGTGTACAGGTGTTCAGTGATTGTGGATTGGTCTGTCATACACTTTGTCCTGTACATGTCACTTCCTGCAGCATTTGAACGATCGTTCCTAGTGTGTACAATATTGGTGGATTATATTTGAGCTATCGTATCCTTAAAGCATGTACAGAATTGTGCACGATTGATTCGATTGTTCAAAATAATCGGGAATAATCCCGGATCGTTAGTTTTCAAACAATAATTATTGCACGTGTGTACCTAGCCTAAGTACTGTACAGGCTTTTATCAGTCCCTCGCCCATTTGTTGCTGTTCTCCTTTCTATTGGTGTTGGAACTGAAGCTGTAGGAGAGGCTGCCCATTTCAATGCAATCTCTCTATCTAGGCATGTGACATCCTGCTAATTCATGGCCACATGGGGAGAGAGGGCTGCTTTAGAGACTTATGTAGATGTAGGTCATCATATGCTGGTTCAATTGCAATGGCAAGTTGCAACTACAATCTCTAAAACAAAACTCTTTGTGCACTTGATGGAGGCAAAATTACCAGAAAGTTATTCTAGGGACTCATTTATGCATTACTAAACCTTGTCACAGATTTGGAACAAGTAAAAACACCTCAAAGGCTGTGTGGTAAGAAATGGAATTTTTAAAAACTGTATAGACCTAACAGGGAGCAAAACTGCACATGGTCTGGTTTATTTAGTCTAAAATGGTCATATATTTGCAGACATACCTAATAAAAATGTATATTGCCCCTATGTTTAGCTTTACCTATTCTGAAGCCCTGAAAGCCAGATGTGAGAAACACTCATGTTTACTAAATGTGAATGACAACATCACCCATTGTAGTAAACGTATGCTTTAATTTGAAGACAAAAGAACACAAAAATCACTCCTTGGGCTCATTCTGGCATCAACTTCACTCAGCATAGCTATCTCTACAGTAAACTTTTTTTGTTCCAAAGTGAGGGTACCAATTGAGCTCCTTCCTAAGGGTGCAAGGGATCCTAGGTATGTCCATTCTTAGAAGTCTTTTTTATTTACAACACACATTTTGTTCAGATTTTTTTAGAATACATGTTCAAATTTAAGAACTAAAGTGGACCTACATGTTTAAATACATGGATTTTACTCCATGTGTGAGACTCGTTGTGGTTTATTGTATTAAAATGTTCAGGTTAGAAGATGAGTGGAAAAAACAGGTGATGGTGGTGCTGGATGCTTTGGGATATTCAGTACAACTGTCTGGTTGCTCTATACAATAATATTATGCCAGAAAAGTAACAGCTACAGCAAAGGAAATTATAAGTGATTTTGTTTTCACTTTTACTAGCGGAATACATTTAGAATAAATTCTTGTATGTCTAGCCAGCTAAACATAACACTAAGGTCTATGGAAGAGGTGGTAAGATTGCTGGTACTAAAATACGGCTACAGCCAAGGAAACCCTCCAAAACCTGGGAACATGCCCAGAAATCAGAGACAGCTGTCAACAATGGATTTATATGGTTTTTCTGGTGTTTAGATCCTTTATTAGTGAAGGGCCTCTGTCTACTGTCTGTGATTAACCTTTGAAAAATTGTGAAAGCTGGCGATTTATATCCACAGGGTAACAGTAGGGGTGAGATGGTAAGATCACATCGTTGGAAAATTGAACACTGTGCGTCTTCATCATGGTTGACAAATCCTTTGTTAGATTCTATCTTTTATTTTAATGAATGTTTCTAAACAGCTTTTGTTTTTTCTTGGACTCCCTAATAAAACATTACATTTCCATTAATATTATTGGTTGTGCAGAGTGCATGTACTGCTACTGTTTTTTATCCTTTAGAAAGTAACTTGAATCTGTGCCCTGCAGTCATTAACATTTCCAGAGTCCAACTTCTTCTTACACAAGGTCATGAGTTTCTCACATTAACATACTTGTTATTGGAATCTTCAGACAGAAAAGCTTTGTTGGTAAATTTAATGATAAACTTGATGTGAAAACAGAGTTTTTTGTCTGTTATATCCAGATAGTGTATTTTTTAGCTATGATATGTTACATATAACACTATATTACATACTTACCAATACTAAAAAAGGCATTTTTTTCGCTTTTAAGTTTATTGCTAGCCAAAACTTTTATTTTAGCTTTGGAGATTCATCCCTTCTAGTTGTCCAGGTAACTGTTACCACCAGAACAGAATGAAAATCCAAAAGGCTATAGTAATCGTCCATTAAGCAGCTTCAGACACCATTTCTGATGACAACTCTCCAAAGTGAGTTGCTTTGGTGAAATTCACAAATACTTTATGTTGCATGTCTACAGCAGGAAGTAAAGGAAAACCTTTAGATTAAGAGAGCAAAACCAAAACCTTAAAGGAGTTTTAAAGCTAAATTTACCTACCTAAAAATTTGGGCCCCTAGATTTTAGCCATACCTTGCAAGTATACACAGTATGTTTGCACATTATGACAGACCAGCCAAAAGTAACAGAAATACTTTTTGGGAACTACTCGGTGCTTGGTGCTTCCATCCTTTTCTGGGTCCAGAGTCTTCAGCATTCTACACTGGCCAGGTCGGGATGCCTTAACTTTCATGCATGCACATTGAAGTTGCTTCATTCAGGCTCAAAATTGTAAAATAGGCTGCACATTGCACTCATTTGGAAAAAGGAGCTGAAAGACAAACTACAGCAGCTTTGACACAAGAGTCTCTTATGTCATAAAAACAGTCTACCTGTTGGCTTTTTTCATTAGATGGAGAATACTTTTGCTATATCCATTGCATACTCCGTTCAATACTAAAAACAGTAAAGACAGTGAAGAATACATTAAAGAACACGTTAAAGAAAAGCTCAAAACTTAGCATGATAGTTAACTTTTTATCAGTGTTATATTTCTGTAGTGCATTGTATCCATAGCTATCAAGATTACCCATACCCTGGGGTTTATTTATAGGACAAAACATGGCTTTCCAAATGTCAAATATGGCAAAAAGGTGGCTGGGAACATATAGAAGCGCAAGCCATGCCTGAAATGATGAATATTCCCCTTGTAACTTCAAGAATGGCACAAGGATACATTTGTGTGCCCCCACCTACTTGCCCTATGAAATGTTTCGAGGTTGCTTAGAAAAACCTGTGGTGCCTACAAGAGTGTGTGTTTGGTAAGCAAATAATCACTTTTAGCGTGTACTTTAATAAAGACAGTTTTAGAGAGGTATTATCTTAATATTGACAAATATAATGGCAAATATGGTTTGATAAGTTTAGCAAGCTATAATGACTCCGGCCTTACTTTTTTTGCCAGTCTCCCTAAAAAATATAATATTAAAACAACAATAATGTTTGCTCAAATGCTACAGTATGTAATGTAATTCTTTGTGGCTTAACCTAAAGAATATTGTTTGCTATTTATATTGGCATTTATAATGATCATATTGTTAAACTAGTGCAATTCCTTTTTTCTAACCACATATGAACATGATTAACAAGTTGCTGTGAGCTTTCTGTATCAGTGTTTGCATTTACACTAGCAGTATTTCTGTGTTTGGCAGTTGTCAGTAAATACCTTACACTTGGCTCTAGCAATTCACAAATAAAAGCAGTTCTGTTATCCTTGATGAACAGACTCTATTGAAGCATTGTTGAATAAGTAATGGTCACTAATAGCAAGCTGTTTCCACTGGGAAGGTGCTGGCTGGATATCAGCAAAGTTCTCAAACATTTCCAAGCATTTTACACTCTGTTTCCTATTCTAAAAGCAAATTGTTGATGAGAGAACCAAAGCATCCCACGCCCTGGGAAACAATGCTTCTAATCACTTTTACAAGCTGGGAATGATTCAGTTAGAGCCACAATTATAAAAGAAACAACAAAAAATACTAATAGACGCAAGATGGCTATTGCCTGGTATTGCTGATTTCAGAAATCTAGTTACCTAGCTTAAAGTAGCCATAATTATGGGAAGACATTCACCCAACATTTTCTGATGCATGACGTGTGACTCTAATGTTGAAAGGAAGCCCCAACCCTGCCAATTTATTATTGTAGAAAGCGTTTACTACACACAATTTACCAGATATTTCACATATTATCCATCCATATTCCCACTTTTTATTCACGTCTGAGAAGCTTTTTTGTGCCAGCTGCAAAAGGTTTTAGGTATTTTGTTAAAGTGTACTAGGATAGCAAAAACAATTGGAGATTAAAGTTTCACCCCATAATATTAGTTTAGGAATATTTATCTGATGTGTGGAAAATTAGCAAAATTAAAATTTGGATGACTTGTACTTTTGAGTCATGTCAAAAATTAACGTGCTTTGCCTGCATTTTAAACACACCTAAATAAGGCAGGCTAATACAAAGAAACACAGCACAAGTCAAAAAATGTCAAATGCAGCCTATCAATTGTTGTGATCACTGAATAATAAAAGTACATTTGATTTTAATTGCCTGCATTCCAAATAAGGTCTTAAAGTGTATGTATAGGCAAAACATTTTGTTTTGGATAGAATAGAAAAAGACCTTTTAGCTTAAAAAACAATGCCAACTTTGGATGGATAACAGTAGTAGACACATTTTTTTTCATACAAAGATTAGGATAGGTAAAGCCATGGTCATTCCAATAATAACATACACACTTGGCATGCTAAAATCCATAAGGTCACAAAAAATCTGAATCTTAATAACTGAGCAAAAAGTAGAGCCAAGTTGTCCGATGTCTATTTGTCATATATGTCCTGGATTTTCAAAAAGCAAGAAATCCCTGTTTTTACAGTTTCTAATTAGATTTCTGTATACCTGGAGGTTTTGGTGTTCCAACCCTTTGCTCCATTGTCTATAATAAAAGGGAAACACTTAATCCCAAAGGGAGACGATGAGCCTCGGATGTGCATACCCAGGACCCTAAGTTCAAATAGCCCACTCAACAGATTGCCTGATAGATAATTAAAATGGCTCAGTTGTCATTCTCCAGCATCCAGTAACACATTGTTATATTGGTTTGGGTAGCCTAACCCTAAATACTTAAAACCCAATAAGATTACCCTTTTTCCAGATTTGTTGTAATACCAATATTTGTTTACAATTATAGGCTCTGTGGCTACTCACAATTGATGATAGAACCTTTGTTTTTATCTATCATGTAGTTATTTGGTATTGTAATGATCTAAGATGTTTCACTTTGAAGGTCCAACTTAATTTATTTTAGAAAGTATTTAGGAATACTGTTTTTTACCTTGGATATACATTACCACGTTTCCTTACCTACTAAACAAAGTGACCTTTTGACAAATGAACAGCCTCTCTTTCTTCAGGTAAAAGATAACGGCTAACTTATTAATTATTGCAATAAACATCATTTTTAATATATACTTTCACTTTTTATGTTAGCACATACGTGTGATAAAAAACATCACTTTGATCATATTATACCATTAGTGACAACTTTGTACAAATGTTAGTACAGCATATATTTACTTTGTAATTTGGTCAGAAATTAGTAACTCTGAAATAAATATAAATAAACATTTAAAACCACATATAAAACTACATTTTTGCTTTTGCCGTTAGGTTAATCTGAATGTTTGGCTTAACATAAAAGGTTTAAGCTTTGCTTTAGGCTGTTAGTTGGATGTGGGTTGGCCGTTGACTAGGTGGCCTTCCCCCTGGCAAAATTGCTTTCATTGGTTATTAGATGACTCAAACTAATTTGTTTGGATTTCTATCATTAATAACAACTTCTTTTGATGTCCACAGATTGATTAATATACTATGAAAGTGATGAAAAAAGCAGTTTTTTACCTTGTCACTTTGAATGTATTCACACAACCATTTCCTTCACAGATCATGAAGGCAAACACTGTTATCTATAAGGCAGATGCGTATCTTTGCTGCTTCATATAGTATATAAAATTGGAGATCAGGTGATAGATATAAAGTGAACATACTTTTAAAGTCACACATTTTGTCTTGGCTTGCATAAAAAGATGAAAAGAATTGAAAAACAAGTCAATCACATTATAGCCGATCACACTGATAACTTGGATCTTCAGGTGCTATATTTAGGCGGCAGGTGTAGGCCTCCTTCATTTCAAGTGGGGGGGTATTGCTAGGACTTCCCACTCCAGAGTCTAGACTTGGTGCTATCTCTGCTGCTTCTTCTGGATGTGGAACAGGCTTCTGTTCAATGAATTTAGCGGCTGGTTCTTGTTTATGCTTTAGACGTTTAAAGCGTTTCAGTTTAACCGGGTCCTTACTGCTTGCCTTGGTACATGGAAGTAAGATGCTGAGATCCTTTCGGAACTTAGAGCTCATCCCAAAGTAAATTAGAGGATTGTAGAAACTGGCAGATTTTGCAAAAAGAGCTGCTAGTATACTAGTTAAATTTGGGACATAATACCCACATGCTGACCACATAGAAATCACAGCATAGGGAGACCAAGCAATTATAAAGGCTGTGCATATTACAATGGAAACCTATAAAGAGAAAATAAGAAAAAATTTTACAAAGAGAAGCAACTGCTATACTTGCATCAATGTATTGCTTTTCTGGTGTCTACAAAAGTAGGTTACCAACAAAAATAGTTATTAAAAAGAGGATACCTAACAACTGGCAATCATAGGCACAAGTTACTGCTTTACATAACACACAGTAACAAACTACAACTGAGCTAAAACCAGCCCTAAAGTAATTTTTGCTAACTTTTACCTTTCAGCAATGAAGTCTTTGTGCAGAGAAGTTTTAGTAGCACCGAGCTAATACTTTTATATTGCCAAAAGCATCTCTGTGGGTAGAAATCTTGGGAAATTGTGGGTAGAAAAGTTGGCTTGTTGGTCAACTCTGACATGTTCTAAAGGCATTTAAGACATGACAGGGAGTGCCACACCTGTAGTAAAATACTTTGATCATAACAGCTTGTGGCAGACTGAGCTATCACATCATATTACATTAGGGCAAATAAAATGTATAGTAAATAATTAAATTAATTCACTGGCAAAAAGATAATTGTGATATTGGGGGGAGCACTAATGTAAGATTTCTTCTTAAAGGTACAGCAGTAGAAGCTAGAGCCCCTTTCTAGGGGCTGTGTCTAAAAGTATGGACACAGGAACATAAATCCTCTCTTATAAGGTTTTTCTCTCTGTCATCAGATAACCCACCAGCACATCCTTACAGACCCATTATTTTACAACATGGGGTTACAAAAGTTGTGATTTTGTGTCACCAGCTGTCATAAAACTCAGGATCTGGCAAATAAGGGTAGTGAAGTGACCTCTGAGCTGTATTCAGGAAAATATTTATTAATAATCCTAATATTTCTATCACACAACTCTATACAAAGTCGGTTGCTGAAAGGTAGCTGGATCATTATTGTGAGCATTTTGGAACCAATAATTAGTCTCCTAGGCCTCAGTAAAGCCTGGAAACCCCCTTTAGCCTGCTCTGGTGAACCATAAAAACCCTTTCTATATCTGTTTGATATGTGAAAAATTCTGCAAAGGTCTCATGCATCCTGCAGTGTTATCCAAAGCAGAGTTCAGATCCCAGCTTATGGAGATAAGAAGATGTGGTGTTGTCTTGTAATCCCACCATATAACCTGTTCTAAGGTGACAACTTCTCTATGTAATCACCTTTAAAATCCAATTTCCAACTCAATAAACCTTTTGATGTGATACAGCAGTGGTCATATTAACTTCACTATATTTGACCAAACTAAACAGAATATATTTCTGAAGCATGTGCAGAAGAGGTCATGTAAGTTTGATGCACATATAATTAGTTGGGGGTTTTTTTGTCCCATTGGGGTGATTTTCCCTTATTTCCTGTCTTTGAGATTCTGAGACTTGATTCTGATACATACATCAAAAAGCAAATCTTCCAACTTCTGTAAATAACAAAGAAAAATAATTAAATAAAACCTAAACATTGTTTGGTGACCCTTAATCCTGAATGAGTGATTGAGGAAGCAGGCCAAGCAGGTTGGCACATTCCTTCCTTTTAACAGCCACAAAAAAAGCTGATACCATAGCAATTCTGCAGCATTTCCAAAGTACCCAGGATCTCTCCCAGACTTTTCCTAGTTGTATGTATTACCTGGCACATCACTTGTAGGAAAAATCAATATAAGAGTATATTGAGCATTCATAGTGCTGTCAATTATATCTTTTTTTGTGATTGCTTCTAAAACTGAATAAATCTGTTCATGATTTATCCCTCTAATCTGTGTTTTCTTTCTTACCATACAGTCCTAATCCTGGGGTGTTCTGGTGTGTCAGCCAAGAAGAATAGAAAGAACAGGCAACGTATGTGTTTGTGACTATACCATATACAGTGTAATGTGTAACAATGATTAAACTGCCACCTTTGGTTTTGTGTATTTAAAACATACATTGTTATTCAACTATACTGTAACACAAAAGAGTACATTTTTACTTCACCAAAATAAAGAGGTCACTAGTAGTTTCTTCAGAATCCTCAATTAATTTTGTTCATTCTATATTACAGGAAAACAAGTGGGGTTGGGTATCCATCATTCAGCTTTGTAAAAGTTATAGTCTTTGGCCAAATGGAGAATTTTGGTGGGGTGTCCAGACAGCAGACTCCCTTGGGGATTCAGCTTTGTAATAATTATAGCCTTTGACCAAATAGGGAACTTCATTGGGGTATCTATCCAGCAGACTCCCGTAGGGATATAATGGGCCTGATTTATTAAAGCTCTCCAACGCAGGAGAGGATACACTTTTATCAGTGAAGCTGGGTGATCCTGCAAACCTGGAATGGATCTGGTCCTGGATTGAAAACATTTGCTAACAAATAGCAAGGGAACAGCTTTACTGATGAAAACATATTCTCTCCATCCTTGGAGATGTTTAATAAATCAGGTCCAATATGTTAGCATGTAACCAATCTAAAAGTGTGCAAAGCAGAACAGAACATTAGGGGATATGACGAGAACATAGTTGGACACAAAAAAACACACAACAAGAAAACACACTCAAGCTATTTTTAAAAGTAGAGAAAGCTCATTTTTTCTCTCATTTTTTCACCACCTTTTTTAAAAAAAGCAATATACATTTTTGAAGAACTAAGTTGCAAAAGTAGAAAAAACAAGTCCAATTACAATGAACTGCAGATCAAAAAAAGTGTCAGTCAAGCAGTGTAGAAGTAGTAAACAGAAGCCATATAAAATATGCTTGGAAAAAAGAGAACCAAATATAGGAACTTACTGAAAGATTTAGCCTGAATAGTGCTTGTATCAGAAATCATTACTACACTCTGACAGGGGCTCACATACCAAGAACCTTTAGCTGCATCAGTGCAGGGGTGATACAGAACATTGGGGGCACTGCCAGCTGGTTGGCCAGAGAGGCAACATTGGAGCCGGTGCTCAGGCAATAAAACCATTAAGAATTTAGTATATATATAAATATATATATATATATATTTACATAGTAAGTCAGGATGAAAAAAGACATGTCTATCAAGTACAACCACTAGGGAAATAAACATATCTCAGATATAAAACTGTATGAACATAGTTGGTCCAGAGGAAGGCAAAAAAAAAACCCTGGTACACTTTGCTTCAACAGGGAAAAAAAAATTCCTTCCTGATTCCATGAGGCAATCGGATGTTCCCTGGATCAACAGCCACTGTTATTTTTTTACTTTAAATACTTAATACTCAGTTATATTCTGTGCTTCTAGAAACACTGTAAAATACCAGCCTATTTCCTTGTTGCACAGCAGTTTCTCCATCCCATCCTTGGGTCAATAGGGATGTACATGTCAGTAACATGATGTACAGCTTTACAGGTTTGCCTTGTTCAGTGATCACCACTTCTTCAACATGCACTTGGATACTTTCTGTATACTGTTCTCTTTTAAAGTCTTTGGTACTGGTTATTTTTTTTCTTTAGACTACAGGTATATAGGTGATATATTTGAGAACATAATATGGAGTATTTATTCTTAGAATTTAAATGAACAAAAATGCAGATTTGTCATAGTGCACTTACCAATACTTTAAATGGATGAAAACAAATTCAAGTGTTGAGATGAGGTGCCAAAGACATATATGAGTGGAGACTGCCTTACTTAAATCTCAGATATCTAGGGATATTTGTTCTCTTTGTTGTTGATGTGTGTGGTGCCATCATGCCAAGATCTCAAAAAAACAAGGCTGTAATTGCCTGGCAAGCCGTGTATGGGCTGGGAAAAGAATTTAAATACATTTCCACAGGGAACCCCCTATTCTCAATTCCTTTTTTTGTTAAGAGGGGATTTCTGTACTTGGATGATGTTTTTATCTCTGGTATTATAAACCTTTACATCTTTTAACGATACTCCCTTGTATTTTTGTCTTTCTGATGTTTTCATTTTTAAGTTGTCATTAGAGATGAGCGAGAGAAATTTAAAAACTCCATCTCCATGCGAATTTGGCTGTTCTCGCTTACTGAAATTTATGCAAGAACGGCTGGTGTAAATTCGCCAATCAAGGTTGAATTTAAAAAAAAAATCTTTTTTAAGTGTGGGATCCACTGCACTAGAGGTTAATTAACCTGTAGTGCCAAGGATTGCACATCTTTTCAATAAATAGGGCTGAGGCGGCCACATTCATTGAGAATATCCCCAGGACTGGAGGTTAATTAACCTCTAGTATCCCGGGGATCGCAAACAGGAGGATTCCCTGCGAATCCTTGTGTTAAAGTTTCCTAGATCTTCCAATGGTTTTGGAAAAATTGGTTCACCGAAATTTCGCAAAACCATCTGAAGTTTGAGGAAATTTTTGAGAGAATGCCTGAGGCATTCTCGCTCATCCCTAGTTGTCATATGCTGTTAATTCCTCATGCTAATGTTGTCTAATAAAACTTTACATTTAAAAAGATTTCCAATTATTTTAAATCAATCATTTCACTGCAAGAATATTTCTACCAAAAAGGAACCACAATAGTGCCAGGACAAGTAATTCTGCCAGGATTCTCAGCATCTAGCCACCATCTATAGCTAACAGTATAATACCAATATCTCCTGGCAATTGTGGTTTCATCCTTGGGGATCACAGAAGACTTATAGCTACATGAGACCCCTACTTTGGTCAAAGTCCCTTCCACATAAATGGGTATTTGTTCATTAGAGGGAAACACTAGCCCCCTGATATCCACCCGCACAGCAAAGGTGGATGAGTACAGAGGTTCCATAGCACCCAAACTTCTACCTGAACTAAATTCCAACAAAATCTCACTAGGTATTGAGAAGCATGAAAGTGTCTTTATCCATGTAAAAATATTCCTAATTGTAGGTTGCCCAAATAGTTTTTGACCATTTTTGTGATATTAAATTGAAAGTAGTTGAAACTGCTTAACCTCCCTAGCGGTTCATTTCATTCCGAATTTATATGTCTAAAAAGGTTCATTGTTTTTCATGAAAATTTATTTTACAGTATAATATAACAGTATGAGTATAATAAAATTTGAAACACAAAATCATGTAAAAAACAATAAATTGAATAAATTAAAAAATCTATAAATTAAAAAAAAAATTTAATTTTTTTTAAATTGTTTTTAAAAAAATACACATTATACTTATACTAATATATATACTGTAAAATAATGTTCTTGAAAACAATCTACTGCTTTTACACATATAAATCCAATGTATTGCATTCAATACAGTTATTTTGAAATAAATGTAATACAAATAGATTTTGAATTTCCCGCCCCGCCGGCAACATACACACGTACTGACTTCACCGAGAACTCCCCCGGTGACTCATCGTGTGCAGAAGACGCAGGAGGAAGAAGACAGGGATTGCGGCGATGGACAACGCAGGGCCCAGGATTCTTACTTAAAATCCAATAAGCGAGAATGGCCGAATTCGCCACGAGATCGAGTTTTAAACAGTTACTTTGTATTGAATGCAATACAAATAGATTTTGAATTTCCCGCCCTGGCGGCAATGTACACACGCAATTACATCACCGGGAACTCCCCATGACTCATCATCTGCAGAAGCCAGCTGCGGGAAGAAGAAAGAAGACAGAGATCGTGGCGCTGGATGACAGGTAAGCGCTCTATTTACTAACCTTCCCAAAGGTTTACCTACCCCGAGTGTGACTCGGGGTTACCTCTAGGGAGGTTAAATAATTCTTATATATAGAGATTATTACCAAAGATTAAAAATGGATTTAAATTACAGTAACACACAGGTTCACAATGGGATATTTTTCCACAATGACTGTTTTTAACAAACTTTAGAATAATTTAGAATGAATGCATGTTTATCTGATATTAATCCTTTTTCAGTTAACCGTTCCCCCTATCACTTCCATAAATGCTCCATGAATTGCAAAAATTGCAAAAAAATTATATACTTACTTTTCCTGAACTTCCTTAGGACAGTGATATTGTCTTACTGCCAACAAAATTGCATATTCTTCCAGACATGAACAGCAGAAAGATGACAAAGAAAGATGGTCAGGTAAAATCTACCTTTTTCCCCAGTAAAGAGTTTTTCACTTTTTCATGCATTTTAGAGTGGTTAGAAATCTGAAATAAATTACCTTGATTTGACATGCTATTTAAAGCAACACTGTCATGAATCTGACATTTTTTTTTATTTTTGTTCTTTTTTTGAAATCTTTCTTGAAATCAGCTAGGATTTTAGATGCAGAAGTCCAATTTTTCGGTAAACAAGGTTCATCATGATGGATATATACATGACTTTTTCAACCTTACCATTTATGTAACTGTATGACAATGTTAAATGGTCCTCGGCTGTTTTTAGCTAAAAACCCAAGTAAAAAAAATTCTAATTGGATATATTTGATGGCCTTTCATCGCATTAAAGATTGTATGTAGATAAGAATTATGGAAATATTTATAAGGAGATAACATCCAGTAATAATTGAAACTGTAATTGCAAATAGATGTACAACATTAATTATTAGTTGACATGATATGTATTTGGTTTTTTGAAGTAATCTGCCAGGAACCATGAAATGGCTATTATTCATTTATGGACTCAAAGTGGAAGACAGTGCAATTCATTCTTCTAGAACTCACTTTGGAATGATAACAAAGGTTTTTGGAAGTAAGGTATTGGCACACGTTGGGTACAGACTACCAGTCTCTAGTCCGAAATACTTGATGTTCATATTATCTCCTAAAATCTTTAAATGATACAATGCCCAGTCTAATAATGCAGCAATTATTTAAAGGGGTACTTCTGGACTGTGTTGGATCTTTTATCTAGAAACGTTGAGACTGATATGTGAATAACAGATTCCTTTATTTTATATGTTAAGTACTGAACATAAAATGTATGAAATTGTCTTTAAAGCTAAACTCTTGTTGTGGGTCTAAGAACATATGGTAAAACCCAACTAAATATAAAAGTGAACAAGACAAATTTTTAAAACATTCATTATGATTTGCGTAAATTTAATAAAAAGTTTTATCTTTGGAGCTGAACTTTACTCATTGTAGTCAGTTAACGACCTGATGACTATGAGAATTTGCCATTTTTCAATTTAGGGTTTATTTGGGCTTTAACTATTGCAAACTTTTTTATTTGTCAAAATAATTTTTATTATGTTTAATCACCTTTGTGAGATGCATTCTCACATACCCCATAAATTACAAATAAACAGTGTATATCTATTTGTCTACCAGCCAGCCATGTGATGTCACAGGTCCTTTCACTTTTTGTCAGGCACTTACCTAATTAACTCTTTGGCAATATGTAAAGTTCGGGAAGTGTTTTGAAAATTAGTTTTCTTTTGAAAAAGCCAGTAAATGTTTTGCTAGCATAACTGCCAATGTCAATGTATGTTTCTTGAAGGGAGGATATTAGACCAGAGGCCACATTTTCAGGATATGCTAGAATCGTAAACTTATCCCTTCTGTAGTTTTTTCTTATCTCTGTTAGCATACTTCAGACCGAATTCAGACTGTATGCAACTATTATATGAGAAATGGTATCCCCATAGGTTTAGGGAGAACTGGGGCCAAATACTAAAGACTAAATACAAGTGGAACTTTCATGATAGGTCACGTAAATTGTGCCATTGTTTTAAAGGACATGGTTTAATATGTCTTTTATCATCTTCCATCATCAGCTTCCTTTGCAGGCATTGGTATTCTGTCACATGACATAAGAGAGCTCCAATGTTACTGCTGGAAGACTTCCTTCAGCCAGATGTAAGCATGTTTAAATTGGAAACAAGCAGCTAAATAATGCTCATCATGTTTTCTTAGTTGTGAGTACCACTGCGATAAATGTCTGAAAGGTAAATTGTCTCCTATCAGGACCAACAGCTTCACATATAATATAAGTCTTAGGCGAGGAGGCAAATCCTTACTTAAGCCCAGTTCTCCAGTTTGGCATAGATATAATGTATCAAGGTCCCACTGTTTTGTTTTTTTGGAATTTATAAATAAGCATAATAACCAATTATGTTCAATAGATTTGGTACATTACAAAAATATGTTACATTTGAAGTCTAACTTTCTACTTGCATAGAAGGCTAACAGTAGAAGAGAAACCAGAAAAATTGTTTAGTGTATAGGAGACCACCCTTTTCTATCTGCTAGCTGAGTTGTAACTTAATAAATGCAAGTTGTTGAAGTGTTTCCTGCCCCTGGTAGTGGCAGCAAAGAAATTAGAAGGAACCTGATAAAAGGCTTACCTTGAACGACATTTAGGCAGACAGATTGCCGAAAGATAGATAAATTTGACTGGTCTGTTTCAAAGGATGGGTGCAGGTTTTTGATGGGACATCACTCAATGTATTTGAAATATAAGGAGAAACTGGAAATATACTTTGAAAAACCATTCAGACTGTTTCCTGTTGAATAGCACTGAGACCAGAGAAAAAATGGGAACCAGACAGTTGCAGTTTGCTATATTTCTACTTAGACACAAGAGAGAAAAAGCATTGTGTAGGTTTGTGTGGAGTCTTGGCAGCCAGCACAGGTAAATAAGCCTACCATTAGAGGCCAGAACACAGGCTAAGTGAAGAACTGATTATACTGTATAAACTGGTTTATTTGCATTAGCTCTGCTCTCTAGTTTAGATAGATTTCACGTTCAGTGACCTGAGAATGACTTTATCATGGCTTGTGGGTGAAACAAGTTAAAGGACTGAGAACTGTGCATTATTGTTAAATGCAGGCATTCATTTTGTAATATATTGTATTACCCTTATTTAAATTAGCTGGAATACTTTAACATCAGCTAGCAGTAGTTTGCATTGGCAAACAGTTATTTCAATTTAATATTGATTTATTCCTTTTCATGTTTCAAATATTATACAATTCAAGTCAAACAGAAGGCCTACCTTACTGGTAACCCCCTTCTCACCCAATACAAATGGTTGAAAAGGCTATTTCTACACAAAGATTCAACTACTTCCACCTGTCTCCTCCACTGGTCTTCAGTGATTCCAGGTGGTACAGAGTCATCACCGTTCTGGCCAGAGCTCTGGTCATTTGTGTTGGGGGAACAGGAGGCGGCCAGAGATGGAACCATTCAATTTTTCCTTTTATTATTATTATTATTGTTATTATTAAACAGGATTTATATAGCGCCAACATATTATGCAGTGCTGCTTCTGCCAAAATCAGCAATATACCAATACCAATTTTGGCACTACTTTTTGGCATACTTGTGTGCAGTCGCCCAGCAGCCATGACAAGACCTGTAATCTTTGCATCCTAGGAAGGAGCCATCTTCACCGCCGGTTCCAAGGTGGACTTCCATGTAGATAATTCTCTTAATAATTCTAATTCTCTGTTAATGGATGATGTAATTCCCGGAGCTCTAAACTACACAGTGCATGGACCATACAATATTTTTTTCTTTTTCAAAATTTTCTTTAGTTCTATTTAAGAATGTATTGCCAACAGCAAATAAATTGTGGCCTCCTAAAACTCAGTCCCCTGTTTCATATGCCCAAGAGTATGCACAAACAAAGCAGAGAAAGAGTTCTTCTTGTAACAAAATAATGCAGGTCTGAGTTTTGTTCAACTATATCACTAATTACTGTAAAGATAAAATGCAGCAATTTTTCAAAAAAAAAAAAAACATTATTTTGAAAATATTTTCCACAGGCCTTCTGGACACTCTTAGCAATTTTGGTGACAATACTATGTTTAGTGGTACAAAAATTAACTTGGAAATTTGTCAGGCATTTTTAAAAAAGCATTTTACTGACAGTACTTTTATTATGATTTATGGAGATCTTCATCTTTTTTTTTCTTTCTAATTTTTTTTTATGTGTTGATAACCCCTCCCCCCCTCTGACTTCCCACATTTTGGACAATACTATGTTTGGAGTTTTTGCAAACAAAAAAATTCATGTACACTTATACACATATACTTCTAATTTTACATTTCCTGCCAGACCCGCCCCCAACGCACACTGCCCGCACACACGTTGCATGCCCAGCCGGCATCTGCATCCCCCAGCCTTGCGTCTTCAATGTTCACATGCCGGGATGCAAGGCCAGGGGACGCGGATGCCAGGCATCACCAAGTGGACGCAGAGGACTCTGCTGGAGGATGACACGGGCTCGCGAGGACCAAGTAAGCCCTCAATTTAACCCCGAGTGTGGCTTAGTGTTTCCACTTTTTGTAATTAAATTTCACCCCGAGCCACACTCGGGATTACCGACGGGGGGGGGGGGGGGGTAAACTGACAATCCCACAATCATGGGGGACATAAAGCTTATGGAGTCAGTTACTTGCCCTTTGACCATTTCTTGTATGTATTTCTTGTATGATAGTATTTAAATACATGGGATGTGTCAGGGTTTCTTATTTAGCACATTCATGTGCTGGCCATTTAATCTTTTACAGAATCACATCCATATTAGGAATAATATTATGTTTTAAGAAGATATTTTATAGTGATTGCTTTCTAGCAAAAGTACATTTTTTCAAAATACCTACATTTATTAGCTTTAAATTTAGTATAGCTTATTCCTATGAATTTGACCATTGTAGTGAAGTTAACTATGGTATTAGGAGAGAATATGATTGGCCTTTTTCTTTTGGAGGTCTTGAGGGTAAACTTGTCCTGTGTAATTGCAAATTGACTAATTTGTGTATTTATGTGCAATTTTTTAAGTTCGGGAGTTAACAACAATGGTGATACCAAGAGCTTGTCACACACAAAACTCCTATTTTAGAACAATACAAACTCCATTGTTTTTGTTTATTTTTTTAGTATTTTCAGTTTTTGAGGGATTCAAAACATGTCTGTTACAACATGTGAGACAATAAAATAAAAGCTTTTTAGAACTGTTCAAACTGTAAATCTGCAAAATGCTATATACTAATTTGTGTACATTTTTGGAAGGGTTTACAACAACAGTGGCACACATTTTTTGTTGCAATATGTTGCATAGGGAAAAAAAGCAATGCTTTTAAAACTGTGTATGTGTATTTGCAATTTTTTGTCTGAGAAAGTCACAACAGCAATGATACAAAGTGCTTGTTACAGCAAGTTATGCAATAAAGCAAGCTGACTGTACAAACCGTTCAATTGCAAATGGATTCATTTGTGTTCTTTAGGTTACAGAGTTACATTAGTGCTTTTTAAACATGACCAAAGTTCAGTTCAAATGCGTGGGTGACCAGAATTTATACAAAAATTCTATCAACTAACAAGGAAATTAACGTTTCTAAATTTTTAGACAAGAAAAAAACACAACAAATTTCACTTGTGGATCGATAATCAATCAATAGTCAATGGATAATAAAATCATTTCTCTTGTCATTTATGTTTTAATTTGTGGTATGTGGGGTGGTATGTAGGGTACAATACAATAAACTAAGTTGTGTTAATGATCATACGTTTACATGATTGCTGCTCGAAGGCAAGCTCACACTTTGTTATTAAATCTTTTTTTTTCTTTTTGTTGATCTTACAAAAATACATCTATACAAATCTGATGTTCTGCTGCTGTAATGAATTGCAGGTGGTGGAGGCAAACCCCAACAAAGTAGATATGCGTGCGTGACTCACAAATTTTTAATGTAAATTATTTATTTTTAGTTAATAGGCCTAGATATCCAATTTTCTTCATACCTAGTATGCTACAAGTTCTGCCACTGGGTGAAATGCTAAGGGGGAGCTTGTGTCCAGCAGAATGTTTGTATGTCAAGGACAATAAAGTTATAACTAGAAGAAGATTGATGATGTGGTCCTTTTCCGAGCATTATCATGATGTTTATGGGGTGGCTAATATGTTTTATAGATTTTTTAATGCCCACAAAATAAGTAACAATAAAAGTATGTAAGTAATGAAAGCTACACATGGAATGTATTTATCTATTTTTTCTATATGGTTGATCTTGATGTGTGAGTGTCTTTGTTCAATCCATCCCATCCAATAACTTTTTTGCCATATTCCTAATAAATGTAGAAATATGTGGCAGATACACGTTTTATGAGCTGTTTCATGTCATTTTCTGTAACAAGCTCTGTAAGTAAGTTCACCAATTACAAATTGGCTGGTGGCCTATGTGAATAAATGACATTTCTCTCTCTGAGCCAGAAAAGAACACCAAGCTATTAACTATTAGAATCATTGGGTTCTTAGGACTACTTTGTGCATTGATAGAATAAATAAGAAGTCAACTTTTTTGTGTGACTGATGGAGCCTGACTAGAGCAGTCATAAAATATTTAAAAGCTCTATAAACCCTATGAAATTGACCATTCAACTACACTATGTAATTTTTATAGTTTCATAGTTTATAATGTAAATATAAGCACCTAATTTAATTAAATCAATGTAAAAAAATCAACAGGCATTGGAACCAGACTTGTTCATAAGGAAGAGAAGATGCCATGGTTCTATGGCCTTTACACATATTTTATTTAAATAATGGTGTTTTTTTATTGATGATACATGGTTTATGTTTAAATACAGTGCAATATATGGTATATAAGTTGTATAGGAAAATTAAAGTATATATTTTGTATTCCTTGGGGTTAGAGAACGTTAAAACTATTTTTTTTTTGTCTGTAGCCCATTCCAGATTTTTCTCTTCACGTCATATCCCCGATACACATCAGGAAATGAGTTAAAATCTTCCTCAGTGTTTAGCATATGCTCAGTCTTGAGGGGATTTGAAAATACCAATTTACAACCTCTTACTCATAGCCAGGGGCTGAGTTTACATCTCAAGAACAGATTGCCACACAGAAAAAATTGATGCCCTAAAATACACCCTCAACATAGACCACAAAATGCTTATTTAAAAAGCGCACAATTTAAAATTTTATTAAAGTGAAGGGCAGGAGAGTTACGGATGCACTCCCAAGTGTAAGGGGGTAGAGGGTGATATGTGTAGGAAAAGTTCATAAGTTGACATGAGATGCAGGGGGATAGATGAGCAGTAGCTCAATGATCTTCCAGCAGTGGGAGATTTGGCATTGAGCTAGTTTTTGTACAGCCCCCTCCTACACAGTGGGATCAGAGAATCCTTGTTCTCACAACTAGAGAGTTTTAATACAGCCAGGGTTGTATTGCAATGCAGGGTAAATGAGTGACCCAACTATATTAGTGTTACATGGACAAGGTGATACATCTAATCTGTCAAATCCAATTAATCTTAACCACTTAACCACTGCCAACATCCCCATTAAAAAATCTGGAGCCTGGAGTGAGTTCCACCCCAGCCTGTTTACATCGGCTCCCCCTGATGAAGTCATCTATCAGGAAATGTTCCGACATGTGAAATGCCAATGTGCAGGTCCCCGATATCCTTGGCATTAGGTAAGTATAAGAGCTGTGTGGGGGAAACTGGTGCAGGTCTGGTGAATTCACAGGCATCCATATACAACTTTGTATACCAACCTATCTGGACACATTCTTTCATTGCGATGTATTCTCTAATTTGTAAGCCACTTGTTTTTGTGGTGATCATGGCCATATGTCCATTTGTTACATTTGCATTACATTATATGAATATATTGTGACAGAGTGTCACTAAAAGTGGCAGAAAAGTGTTAAAAAGGCTAAGTGATTAGGTTTAAATAGGTTTTTAGAAGGTAAACCAGGGACTTTAGGGCCGTGGAGCCGGCCAAGGGAGTCAAGAGGTAGGTTCTTTGGCCCAACTCAACCCTGATTTGGGTTATATGCACCTGCACTCAGGTGCAAGAAAAAAGGGGAATTTGATCAGCAAGAGGCTGAAGGGAATTTGATCAGCAAGAGGCTGAGAGAGAGACAGAGTGGATTCCAGGCTGGGAGAGAGCAAGAGTGGATTCCAGGCTGAGAGAGCCAGAGTGGATTCCAGGCTGAGAGAGAGCCAGAGTGGATTCCAGGCTGAGAGAGAGCCAGAGTGGTTTCCAGGCTGAGAGAGAGACAGAGTGGTTTCCAGGCTGAGAGAGAGCCAGAGTGGATTCCAGGCTGAGAGAGCCAGAGTGGATTTCAGGCTGGGAGAGAGCCAGAGTGGATTTCAGGCTGAGAGAGACCCAGAGTGGATTCCAGGCTGAGGGAGAGCCAGAGTGGATTCCAGGAAAGCCAACGGCCGAACAGTACTACAAAACTGAGTGAAACAGTACTGATATAGTGTTAGTGTTAGTAAGAGAGGGCACCTAAGTGAGGTAGCCAGATGCACAGCCGAGCTACTGTTTATTGTTTTGTTGTGAAGTGCTGGGAAGTGTGCTGTAACACTAAGACAAAAACTGCTGTTATATTCGACTTTTGGAATCTGCTGTCTGTAATCTGCCCTGTAAGCATCCCCTTACTATGAGCGACCCCCCTGTGCTTTGCCACAATATATATGTTTTTAGCAGTTATTGTTCTGCGGTACATATTGAAAACAGTATTTATCCAATTTTGAGTACATCCTCTCCAACCTTGTTTGTTTACTTGGATTTTCATATGTTGCTTGTCGGAGCCTGTTTGACCACTCTTCTGTACTGGTGACCTCCCTTTCCTCTTGTGCTGATCTTTTGCCAAGTCAAGTTGCATCATTATTTATGTTTTTGGCAATATGTATTGTGTGTTATCTAATTTTGATTTTTTATAATATTGATTATATTGTTATATGTATTTATAAAAATTGCTGATAACTTGTTTTGTATGTCTTTGTTATAGTATACTGTACCCATCTACTTTATTTGTAACTGTTCCCTGATGAAGCAGAATATATCGGTGAAACGCGTCTGACCATACAAGATTGTTACATGAACAGAGTTTGTAAGCTTAGGATATCATTCGCTAAACTGAGCACTAAACCTTGGCTACTACTTGGCTTGAAACTTGTGTGTAATTGTTTGAAATAAGGTGGCTATTTTTAACTTGTTTCTTTAAGGAGATTTTGAATTAAGATATATTACTAATAAAAGTTTTTGTTATATATTTGTATGGGGTTATATGTACTGCCTTAAAAGTCCCACAAAATAGAATTTATTGTTAGGTATATTAGTGTTACAGACGCAAAAAGTTATCCTCAGACTCATCCACACTTAGGCTGCGTACACACGTGCAATAATTGTCATTGGAAACAAACGATCCATGGAAGATTGTTAACAAAAAAAGTGCACAACAACCGGTCAATGATGCCAACGAATGAGGAATCTTGCTGGAAACTAATGACTGTTCCGGCGGATCTGATTGGGCGACGATCGTTTGTAATCTTTTGTGTGTACAGGTGTTCAGTGATTGTGGATTGGTCTGTCATACACTTTGTCCTGTACATGTCACTTCCTGCAGCATTTGAACGATCGTTCCTAGTGTGTACAATATTGGTGGATTATATTTGAGCTATCGTATCCTTAAAGCATGTACAGAATTGTGCACGATCGATTCGATTGTTCAAAATAATCGGGAATAATCCCGGATCGTTCGTTTTTAAACAATAATTATTGCACGTGTGTACCTAGCCTAAGTACTGTACAGGCTTTTATCAGTCCCTCGCCCATTTGTTGCTGTTCTCCTTTCTATTGGTGTTGGAACTGAAGCTGTAGGAGAGGCTGCCCATTTCAATGCAATCTCTCTATCTAGGCATGTGACATCCTGCTAATTCATGGCCACATGGGGAGAGAGGGCTGCTTTAGAGACTTATGTAGATGTAGGTCATCATATGCTGGTTCAATTGCAATGGCAAGTTGCAACTACAATCTCTAAAACAAAACTCTTTGTGCACTTGATGGAGGCAAAATTACCAGAAAGTTATTCTAGGGACTCATTTATGCATTACTAAACCTTGTCACAGATTTGGAACAAGTAAAAACACCTCAAAGGCTGTGTGGTAAGAAATGGAATTTTTAAAAACTGTATAGACCTAACAGGGAGCAAAACTGCACATGGTCTGGTTTATTTAGTCTAAAATGGTCATATATTTGCAGACATACCTAATAAAAATGTATATTGCCCCTATGTTTAGCTTTACCTATTCTGAAGCCCTGAAAGCCAGATGTGAGAAACACTCATGTTTACTAAATGTGAATGACAACATCACCCATTGCAGTAAACGTATGCTTTAATTTGAAGACAAAAGAACACAAAAATCACTCCTTGGGCTCATTCTGGCATCAACTTCACTCAGCATAGCTATCTCTACAGTAAATTTTTTTTGTTCCAAAGTGAGGGTACCAATTGAGCTCCTTCCTAAGGGTGCAAGGGATCCTAGGTATGTCCATTCTTAGAAGTCTTTTTTATTTACAACACACATTTTGTTCAGATTTTTTTTAGAATACATGTTCAAATTTAAGAACTAAAGTGGACCTACATGTTTAAATACATGGATTTTACTCCATGTGTGAGACTCGTTGTGGTTTATTGTATTAAAATGTTCAGGTTAGAAGATGAGTGGAAAAAACAGGTGATGGTGGTGCTGGATGCTTTGGGATATTCAGTACAACTGTCTGGTTGCTCTATACAATAATATTATGCCAGAAAAGTAACAGCTACAGCAAAGGAAATTATAAGTGATTTTGTTTTCACTTTTACTAGCGGAATACATTTAGAATAAATTCTTGTATGTCTAGCCAGCTAAACATAACACTAAGGTCTATGGAAGAGGTGGTAAGATTGCTGGTACTAAAATACGGCTACAGCCAAGGAAACCCTCCAAAACCTGGGAACATGCCCAGAAATCAGAGACAGCTGTCAACAATGGATTTATATGGTTTTTCTGGTGTTTAGATCCTTTATTAGTGAAGGGCCTCTGTCTACTGTCTGTGATTAACCTTTGAAAAATTGTGAAAGCTGGCGATTTATATCCACAGGGTAACAGTAGGGGTGAGATGGTAAGATCACATCGTTGGAAAATTGAACACTGTGCGTCTTCATCATGGTTGACAAATCCTTTGTTAGATTCTATCTTTTATTTTAATGAATGTTTCTAAACAGCTTTTGTTTTTTCTTGGACTCCCTAATAAAACATTACATTTCCATTAATATTATTGGTTGTGCAGAGTGCATGTACTGCTACTGTTTTTTATCCTTTAGAAAGTAACTTGAATCTGTGCCCTGCAGTCATTAACATTTCCAGAGTCCAACTTCTTCTTACACAAGGTCATGAGTTTCTCACATTAACATACTTGTTATTGGAATCTTCAGACAGAAAAGCTTTGTTGGTAAATTTAATGATAAACTTGATGTGAAAACAGAGTTTTTTGTCTGTTATATCCAGATAGTGTATTTTTTAGCTATGATATGTTACATATAACACTATAATTCATACTTACCAATACTAAAAAAAGGCATTTTTTTCGCTTTTAAGTTTATTGCTAGCCAAAACTTTTATTTTAGCTTTGGAGATTCATCCCTTCTAGTTGTCCAGGTAACTGTTACCACCAGAACAGAATGAAAATCCAAAAGGCTATAGTAATCGTCCACTAAGCAGCTTCAGACACCATTTCTGATGACAACTGTCCAAAGTGAGTTGCTTTGGTGAAATTCACAAATACTTTATGTTGCATGTCTACAGCAGGAAGTAAAGGAAAACCTCTAGATTAAGAGAGCAAAACCAAAACCTTAAAGGAGTTTTAAAGCTAAATTTAACTACCTAAAAATTTGGGCCCGTAGATTTTAGCCATACCTTGCAAGTATACACAGTATGTTTGCACATTATGACAGACCAGCCAAAAGTAACAGAAATACTTTTTGGGAACTACTCGGTGCTTGGTGCTTCCATCCTTTTCTGGGTCCAGAGTCTTCAGCATTCTACACTGGCCAGGTCGGGATGCCTTAACTTTCATGCATGCACATTGAAGTTGCTTCATTCAGGCTCAAAATTGTAAAATAGGCTGCACATTGCACTCATTTGGAAAAAGGAGCTGAAAGACAAACTACAGCAGCTTTGACACAAGAGTCTCTTATGTCATAAAAACAGTCTACCTGTTGGCTTTTTTCATTAGATGGAGAATACTTTTGCTATATCCATTGCATACTCCGTTCAATACTAAAAACAGTAAAGACAGTGAAGAATACATTAAAGAACACGTTAAAGAAAAGCTCAAAACTTAGCATGATAGTTAACTTTTTATCAGTGTTATATTTCTGTAGTGCATTGTATCCATAGCTATCAAGATTACCCATACCCTGGGGTTTATTTATAGGACAAAACATGGCTTTCCAAATGTCAAATATGGCAAAAAGGTGGCTGGGAACATATAGAAGCGCAAGCCATGCCTGAAATGATGAATATTACCCTTGTAACTTCAAGAATGGCACAAGGATACATTTGTGTGCCCCCACCTACTTGCCCTATGAAATGTTTCGAGGTTGCTTAGAAAAACCTGTGTTGCCTACAAGAGTGTGTGTTTGGTAAGCAAATAATCACTTTTAGCGTGTACTTTAATAAAGACAGTTTTAGAGAGGTTTAATCTTAATATTGACAAATATAATGGCAAATATGGTTTGATAAGTTTAGCAAGCTATAATGACTCCGGCCTTACTTTTTTTGCCAGTCTCCCTAAAAAATATAATATTAAAACAACAATAATGTTTGCTCAAATGCTACAGTATGTAATGTAATTCTTTGTGGCTTAACCTAAAGAATATTGTTTGCTATTTATATTGGCATTTATAATGATCATATTGTTAAACTAGTGCAATTCCTTTTTTCTAACCACATATGAACATGATTAACAAGTTGCTGTGAGCTTTCTGTATCAGTGTTTGCATTTACACTAGCAGTATTTCTGTGTTTGGCAGTTGTCAGTAAATACCTTACACTTGGCCCTAGCAATTCACAAATAAAAGCAGTTCTGTTATCCTTGATGAACAGACTCTATTGAAGCATTGTTGAATAAGTAATGGTCACTA
>NW_027317036.1:0-38000 GCF_032062135.1 Pyxicephalus adspersus
TGGCACTATATGAATAATAATAATAAGATCACCCACAACCTCAGCAGTCTTTATGAAAAGATTTCTTCTGCAAGGCATGCAAACCGCCCCTTCCCCTTCTGTTCTGCATACAAAGCCCTGTTTGTATGTAGGAGGTGTCCATATGTCGGATGCCCTTAACACGGAGACTACCTGTATTAGCAAATCATTTTTACACTAATCCATTTTATATTTGCTGGATCACCCAGGTTCTACCATGATAGTCTATCTTTAAAGTCTTGGGGAGCTTTAAAAAATCAGGACCATTATGCAATTGTATACAATAAATAGAGATAGGAGGAGTAGTACAGCATCACTGATATTTTTATATATTAGATTTTTTTTATATTTTTTTGATTGATAGATTTACTTTCCATTTAAAAACAAAAGTTGGGGAATTCTGGAGTGTAATGCTTTTGAAGAGCATATCCAGCTAAGGTTTTTTTTGCAGGAAAACCTTGCATGGAAAAAGGTAAAAATACCAAATTTTAGGCAGACGTAATGTTAAAAAAAGCAATTATGGGTGAAAAGACAGAAATATTGGGGGAATGATGGTCGGCAAAAGATTTAAAATAAACCCTTTAAATAACCCTAATTAACTTTACTCTACCGTTAGCTATTATGTTGCTGCTGTCTTTGTAATCAATGTTTTTTTTTTTCATTAATGTTTAATGTTTGTATTCCTTTCTTCAAACATTTGTTTCATTTGTGAATATCTTTGCTACACTTTGTAACAGAAATATAATTTTGCTGTCATTGTAAAAAATAAAAATTTAAGAATAAATTGCACATTTTGCTTTTTATTTGCACATTTTATTTCTAGTACTACTAGTTATTTTAAAACTAATATTAGTGGACCTATAAGTTGCATAGAAAAAAAAATATGTATGCAAAACAATATTACCAGAAGCAAAGCCTTGTTTGTGCCAATATATGTAAAACTCAGTTGTCCTAATCCAGGAAAAGTTATCACTAAAACTATAGGTCCATAGCTGGAATGTAAAAATTATTCTGTCTATAAGGGGTACATAGGTGCAAGAACTGAACTGGGTAAACATTTCACTAATCATTATATTGTTTTTTGAGTAAAAGCTATAAATCAAGTTGCATTGGTAACTAGTTTGTGTTGAAGGGTCATACCATAGAAAGTAGGGAATTATAAGTGATAGAAGAAATAGGTTTCACTTATAATACTAATATTAAACAAATGACAGACAGATACAAACAATGACACAGGAGCAGAAGACCCTGCCCAAAAGAGTTGAGAAGTTTGCTTAAGAGCACAAATCTTACAACATGGTTTTGTGGGTTGTGTACTTCTGTAGTGGATGCGGGTTTAGTCCCACTTTTTAAAGGGAAAAATTTTGTCCTTTGTAACTCATGTTTTCAAATTTGCATTTTTTTTTTCTCTTTACAGGTAATACCGAAACTGTAGATTCATGTCCTGTGAAGGACTTTAGCGTGGCTGTAACAAGCTACAATGTTTTATCATTGTCCACATCTTGGAGACTTCTTGTGGAAGAAATCAACACTCCAAGGTTCCCATCTTCTCCGGATCCAGAGACCTTTAAGAACGTTCCCGTTTCATGTGCTCCCTTGGTTTTTTCTCATAGGATTACTCATGAAACCTTTGGATGTGCAGTGTGTTAACTTTACAGTGGGAGTGGTTGGTCCATGGAAGTGCGACCCTATTTTTTCTAAGGCCTTGCCAGAATTGGCTGCACATTTGGCAGTGACCAAAATCAACAATGACTCCTCTCTACAGCTGGGCCACAAGCTGGATTACAGAATCCTGGAGGAAAACTGTGAAACCTCCAAAGCTTTAATGGAATTTGCAAACTTTGATAAACTTTCTGCTGCTTTCATAGGTCCACAGAACCCTGGATACTGCGACGCTGCATCGCTTTTAGGAAAAAACTGGGACAAAGCTGTGTTCTCCTGGGCTTGCATTAACCATGACCTGGATATTAAAGAAAGCTTTCCAACATTTAGCAGGACTATGCCAACTCCCATCAAAGTTTTGTTCTATTTTATGAAATATTTTAGATGGGCTCATGTTGGGGTTGTGTCTTCAAATGAGGATATCTGGGTGGACACTGGTAGGAAGGTGGCTAGTGCTCTACGAAATCAAGGACTTCCCATTGGTATTGTCACAAATATGGGCAATGGAGATAAAGGTATTAGAGCTACATTGCAAGCTATAAAGGAAACACATGATCTCAGAGGTAAGAAAACTACACATATGATATTTATTTATATATATATATATATATATTCACACCACCTCCATGTAATACTAGGTGTTTCATTTATTAAGTATTTTACTGTTGTCTTCATTAATGTTCCGCATCACTAAAGGCTCCAAAGGACCAGGCTGGGAACATTTCTTTATTTTATATTCCTAAATGGTATATGGGCTTTAAAACAATCCCTTTTTGACTTATCTAGCTGCTGTCATTGTGGAGTAATTCATCCTCAAATATCACAACAGAGAATTAGAAGTTAGGTTGCATTTTTTTTGAACACCCTGTAGCACCAGCTGTTTTTATGCAGCTGGCAGACATTCAAGCCCGTGCATCAAAAGGAAACAAGAAGAAGAGTTGGGATTTCTGTCTTTCTGTTGTGAACTTTATGGATAATGTTCTCCGCCGTGACTGCAAAGGTCAGTCTGGGCTGAGCTCATGAGTCTTCTGTTGCAGGTGGCAGGAAAGTGACCCTAATATGCTGTCTGGTGGTGGTGCAAATCTTAGAAATAGATGGACAAAGGCAGGTAAAACTACTTTCACATATGTATTTTAACTATAAGTTGGCTACAAGGTTGGGGTTTAGGATGCTGGCGCATCCCCTTTTCTAATAATGCTGCATTCTTGATAAAAATAAAAAACAAATGGTAAATATTATACTTAACCTTCACCTGGCATACTCCAGTGAAGCCTAGGTGTGGGCAGCATTACAATTCTTCAGATTAGTCTTTTGGATCATGTAGAATCGTGAAACCTATTAGTAGATGCTCCTGTACTGTACTTCTTGAAGGATTTGGGATACTCAGCATTCTCTCACCGGAAAGAATTGGATGTCACTATCTGTTGTTCAGAAGTCAGGGGTAAGGTAATATTATATTCTTACTTCCCACACAGGTGTTTTTCTGTGGTAGAAAGTGATGTTTTTAGATACGTTGGTCAGAGATTATTGTACTTGCATTTTGGAGGTGGGTACAGACACATAATTTTCATAGGTATCAGATACTGAGTTGCAAATGAGTTCACCCTATGTGCAGTAAATGGGTAAATGCAACTAAACCACACACCTGAATAAAACAGAAAGGTACCTGTCTTTGTGGTGTAGTTGAAGTGCAGTTTCAATGAGATTTCACACACTGCATACAGCACCTTAGAGTGGTCAACCACATAGAGAATGCTCTCCAACTGCATGCATTTGGAAAAGGACTGAAAGTCTTCTTTCTGAAGGACAGGATATGACCGACGACCCTTTTTTGATATGAGGACTGTAAACACATCACAACTGCTTATTAGAACTTTAAAGCAAATGCTTATAAGTGCATAAAATTACCTCTTCCTCCCTGCCCTGGGTGCATTGCAGTTGAAACTGAGAATCTGAGAATTGTAAAGGATCCAGGTAAATGTGTTTATTGGTTATATTTACTGATTTCATCATATTTTTCTGTCCATAGTTCTATCTGAAATGTCATTGATGCCTATAGCAGAACTGTGTGACCTACCTATCTGCATTCCAGCTAAGGGCACTGCCATCTTTCTTCTCTTCTTCCTGCTGCAGCCAGCCTTCGGTTATCTCCATTGGCTGTGCCAGGATGACATAGCTTCCATGCAGTCGCTTGGGATTCATTTAAACCTGGCACACATAAGGAAGCAAAGATTGTCAGTATTCTCTGGCACCCAAAGCCAATGTTTTGCACGATCAGCTCAGCTTTGATGCCAGAAATCCATAGCTATCAGGATGGTAAAACACAATATTTCAGAATAATGCCTGTCCCTTTCTGAAATAATGACCTGCCTGATCATCCAAAAAAGTGGAGCTTTAGAATTTGGGAGCATTCCAACTGCAGTGAGCTGCAGTTAAATGCAGTTACAGTATTGTTGTTACTTGCAGACTTGAGGCTACTCCTAATCTCTTGCAGTGCAATAGACTGCACTGAAAAACACACAACTAAGCATTTGTCATTTGTGAACTTAACTCCAAAAACTGCTCCTAAGCACAATATAGGGGCACCCAGCAACAGCTAACCATACGGTTTGCACCACACATCTGAACAAGGCCATAACCTTGGTGTTTGTGCATTTCTTTGTTTGGCTTGGTTATTCAAGTTACAATGTTGCAGGTTGCTCATTGGAGGAGTAGAGACTGTGGAAATGTTTCCTCTTCCCTGTAGCAAACTAATGACACCATTTTAGTCCAAAAAGTGTCACTGACTGACTCTCAGGGCTGGCTTCCTAATAGTTTAAAGGTTTTTTTTTTTTTAAATGCTGTTGCTGTATATTGTAATATGTCAGGAATTTATTCATTCAGAATTTTTAATTTTGAGAAAAACTTTAAAGGAAAACCAACAAAATACACAGAAAAATGACATAGGTGGGAGTTGTACCACTTTGTACAACTGTGTTGTAGTGCAGTAACACAGGTTTCCTCTCCACCCTCCTCCTGTGAAAAGAAAGGGAAAAGAGCAGAATAATGAGGTTATCCTTCCTTCTGGCCCTCTGCTCTCCACCTATCAGATAAATCTTTGCCCCATACCACCACTGACTGGCTCCTTGTGCTTTTTCTCACCCTGAGCTTTGCTGTACAGCAGGGGTGTCAAACTCTGGCCCGTTTGGCCAAATCTGTCCTGGCATGTCCTTTTTATTGGCCCCAAAAAGATTTCTTAATATGAATTGCAGCTGGCCACCGCTACTGCAATCTGTAGTAATGGCGGTCCAGCTGCAATTCATATTAGGCTGCTGCTCTATAGACGCCAGTACAATGCCGCTACTAAAATTCCCGGCATCACTCGCATCTCTAGACCAGCGGCCTCTCTGCCTATGCGTGGCCTATGCATGGCCCCGCATTTCATAGATGCAAGTGATGCCGGGAATTGTGGTAGTGGCATCACTCGTGTCTACTGACAGGTGAGCTCAATAATCAAGAATTATCAGGATTATTATTATAAGGAATTAATTTAGAGCTATTGCTATATTGATTGTTTTACTGTGCCAGAGAATGCAATGTGAAACCAAATGAACGCAACAATTCATTTGGTTTCACATTGCATTCTCTGGCAAAGTAAAAACAATAATCTCAGTAAGAAACAAAAACACACGAGAAGAGCATGCAGTAATATGCAGTGGATTGGCTCTTCTCATGTGTTCTTGTTTCTTCTTATTGGGAATAACTGTTTTTTCAATAAATTTAAGTTTGACACCCCTGCTGTACAGGAACTGCAACAAGCTGATTTAGGTACATTCCATTTCATACTAAAGAATATAAAGCTGCACTCATGAGTCTCTTTTGTATACTGCATATCTAGGGGTTAACTTTCATATCTATTTAACAGGCCAACCTACAGTACTTTCCAGCATTATTTTTACTACAGCTTGTTTTAGGCATTGACTTGCTCCAACTTTTGATGCCTGGACTGCACAGCATATCATTTAAAGCCTTGATCGAAACCTTCAGCCCTATTTATGCCATCGGAATAACTAATAATTAATTCATTTGGCTTGAGCCCAACTCATGCCATGAACTTTTGTAACCAATAAGCTGAAAAACTTGACACGTGTAAAAGATTGATGACTTCTGCATAACCTTTGTATAAAAATGCCATTTCTTTCATCTCTCTGCCACTCTGGCAAAAGGCAACATTTCTTTTTTTTTGACAGTTGCGCTCTTGTGCGGATATGAAATAATAATATATATTCCCAAGACTGAGAAATGTGCGTGAATATTAAAACAATTGACAGGGAATAAACAAGGATTGCAGCTCTAAGCCAGAAGTTGGCTAATACTTTCTAAAAAGATGTTTTCAGCTTTAATAATGTGTCAGAACTGGTAGGAAAAATTGTATTCCATGGTGGATTCATCTGTATTAGAGTGCATGGTGGTTTATGGGATTGAAATTGTTCATTTGTATTTTGTCTATTGTGTAATGATGAGCCTTCATTTTACATTTATATAGAATTGCATTTAATGTATAAAGTGTAGCTAAACCCAAGAACAAAACTTATTGGGTATGGTGGTTAGAGATGAGGGAGAAGGCCTCTGCCAGATTTGTGAAAATTTTCTCAAACTTCTGATGGGTCCGCAAAATTTTGGCGTACCGATTTTGCGGAACCATTGGAAGTTCAAGGAAATTACAGGATGATTCCCACGGCATGCATTCATGACAGGAGGAGTACAGCGGTTGTGCTCATTAATGGATGCAGCCATGTAAATCATCCTGTGATGATTCCCACAGCTGCATTCATTGATGAGCACAGCCGCAGGACTCACACTGAGACTTGAGCTGTCATCAGGGTTTACCTTTCCTCAGCCAATCAGAGATTGATGAATGGGGAGCCTTGTCCTTATTTAACCTCTAGTACTGGGGATCGCACACTGACAGAAGGATTCCCGCGGCTGTGCTCATGAATGAATGCAGCCGTGGGAATCATCACAGGATGATTCCCACGGCTGCATTTATTGATGAGCTCAGCTGCGGTACTCCTCCTGTCAGTGTGAGTCCTGCGGCTGTGCTCATGAATGAATGCAGCCGTGGGAATCATCCTGTGATGATTCCCACAACTGCATTTATTCATGAGCACAGCTGCAGGACTCCTGTGTTCTTGGATAACGAAACTCTATCCAAGAATACATACTACAGTTCTGGTAGGGCTGCAAGAGCAATCAGGGGAGCGGAGCTGTCAGCTCTGTTCCCCTGATTGCTCTTGCAGGTCCCAAAAAATTTAAATTCAACGGCCGAATACACAATGCCATTTTCGCTTATATGTTTGGTAAGTGAGAAAGGCCCGATTCGCCGCAAGATCAAATTTAAAAATCTCGCTTGCCCATCCTTAATGGTGGTTGCATTTCTATTTTTTACCTGAAGGATTCTGCCTGTATAGCTATTCCTGTGGCCTGAGAAGGGTTCAGGGACAGTTTTCACCTTTATATGTCCTCCCCTGGTACCATCGCTAACAACTACCGTCCATTGTAAATGCTACTTATTACAATAGAAAACCCATCAGCAGTGTTCCCATTGAATCATTATTTTTGGGGCAATACCATCCCTGACAACAGCAGATATTTGGGACTCTCCCTAATATTTATCTTAGCCATGGGCTTCCATCAGAGCTTATCCCAAGGTTCACATATTTACGTATGTATAGAGAGGTAGGAGGGTATCTTCTGACTGAGATGGGTTCAAAAATTTAGCAAGAGATTAGTTGGCATAAATACATTTGGTCTGAGTATGGTAGTATTGATTCTCTTTACATAAAGACAAATTTGACACATATCTCAAAGATGGCTGTGATAGTTAAACAAGAATAAGTTTATAACAACATTAACATTTTCAAAAAAAATGTTAATGTTAAAAAAAAATTTGTTACAGCAAATTACTATTAGTGAGGCTTGATTGTCTATGAGCATGAATGTCCCTGGTCTCACGGGTTTCGATCCCTTGGGCTTCTTCAGAAGAAAATTTGATAGAAGAGTTTACATTGCAAGGAGAAGGGTATCTTCTGACCCAGATGGTTTCAAAAATGTAGCCAGGGATTGGTTGGCGTAAATACATTTGGTCTGAGTATGGTAGATTTGATTCTCTATACATAAAGACAAATTAATATTAGTCAAGAGTGATTGTCTCTGTCCTGACACATTTTACCCCATTGGGATTATTTGGAGGAAAGTGGGAGCGAAGAGTTTACATTGCAAAAAATTACTTATTTAGGTAGGTTTAGGTTTCCCATAACTCTCCATATCCCCCTTCCTATTGTGTGATACTTCCCCCACTTCTTAGATTGCAAGCTCTTCTGGACAGGGTCCTCTCCTATTCCTGTGTCACTGTCTGTATTTGTCTGTCATTTTCAACACCTATTGGTGTGCAAAACATGTTGGTGCTATATAAATCCTGTTTATTATTAATTAATTATTATTATTCATACATTCAAGACCATTCTCGTGGTCAGCATGGAGGCCATAAATGGCTACAATGATTTGCAGGTTATCTGCAGCAACAGAATACAACAAAGAATGAATAAATAGTTCATATACACAGTGCTATAATAATGACATTAAGTTTACATAAACTTTAAATACTTTTTTAAGAAATATATAATTCATGGTATTTTCTTCATGGAAACATTTCATATGCATTATAACAGAGCACCTGAGCTCTTTTTTCACCTTTCGGGTCTCTAGCTTATCTTTCAGTAAGCCTAATAAGCTTATTAGAGGCTCTCAAATCAGTATGGAGGAAGGGAAGTGAAACACGGCTTCATTTTCAAACAAATTTAAAGTGAGCACATGGAAGATTAATAATATTGTGGCCAATAGCGGTTGGATTTCTAAAGCTGTCATGAATAGACTATGTGTATCATATAAGCACCTCCTGTCTGTGTGGACAGTGATACCTGTTGACAATATTTTATTCTTAAACTGTACAAAAAAAATGGATTTGGCTATGCGGTGTTACAGGGGTTGTGGTTGGACACAAAACGTGCATTTTTGCAAGCTAGATTTCACATATATTTCATCTTTTTTTTCCATTGTTCACCTCTAGCGTTGTCGTTCCATCCTATTTGTCCCCATAGTTGTGATCCTTCCTCTGCACAGATCATTGTTAACCTTTCATGTTGTTTTTTTGTGTTTTAGTCATAATTATGTGCATGCATTCTGTCTTCATTGGAGGGGAAGAGCAAGCCAACTTTCTAATCAAAGCGCATGAAATGGGACTGACTGATGGAAGATATGTCTTTGTACCCTACGACACTTTACTTTACAGCCTTCCGTACAAAAACAACACGTTCCCTGTCTTTGACAAGAACAGCAAGCTACACGAGGCCTACGACGCGGTGCTAACCATCACCTTGGACTACGAGGAAAGGTCGTTTTATGATGTCTTTGCTGAGTTAAAAGAGAAGGGGCAAATACAAACCAATCTAAAACCAGAGCAAGTAAGTGAGGACATGTATAATTGCACATTGCACTTATGCTGTAAAAGAAGATTGTACAATTTTAATTTTTCCACCACTCATACCAGCAAACTCAACTCTAACCTAATGAAATGGTTCTCCAAAATCAGCTGGGAAATCAAAATTTCTGGGAATGTCTCTTGGGTCCTGTGTAGCATTCCATGGTTTCTCCTGTGGACCTTCTTGTTACTGTATGTAATAATGTGGAGGTCAGGAAAAGGAACAATAAGATCTGTAGAGATCCCAGGAAATCAGGGTTATCAGCAATGAAGGTTTTGCTGTAAACCCTTTATATAGAGAGCGGACTTTTTTGGCTTTTTTAACATTGAGGAACCAATTGAAGAAGATATTTAGGGAAACCCTTCTATAATTACTATATGGATAGCTCACAGTACATTACTGTGATGATCAATGGGAAGAAGGACTCTTACATTGCTGGCCAATGGGAAGAATATCACCATTACAGATAGCCAAAAAGATCATTGGTGAGGCAGAAATTGCTCATTGCTCAAGGAACCTGTAGCAACCTCTGGAGGAACCCTACTTGAGAAATGCTGATATAGAGAACATTCTTTAATGTCATCAACTGGGTTGATGACAAACTAGGTAATTGTTTGCTTCCTGTTGTACAAGGAACAATGAGATATTGGGAGTAGCATGTATTGCATTGTATACAGAGCTATTTGAAAGCTCTATAGATCAAGAGATGGTTTAACATTCCTGAATTCTTCTGCTTCCTCTCCTCCTAACATTTTTTGCACCTCCTCCTCCTACAGTTTCTCTAGCTCCCCAGACATAGAGGTGGCAAGAAGAGGTAAATGTAATTTAAAACAAAGTTATCACAATTTGTGAATGGAAAAACTTTGTGCTTCCCACTTCTGCTGCCCAAGTCACATGTCCATGAGTCCCATTATTGCTAATGCAGTCCTGAGTGCAAATATGTTCAAAACCTTAAACCTGGACCATTCCAGCCACCAATATAAGCATTTATTTGCAATTTTCCAAGCTTGTGCGTCAAAGGATTGGCACAAAATACATTAAAACTTACTTAAACATCCAAATACATTCACCTAAGATGAAGTTGTTGATTTGGATAGAGAGGACGGCCAGTAGGTCAATCAAAGACAATACATTTTTATCATGTACCCCTTCATATGATATTTTTTTGTTTGATTGGATGATAATTATAGGTTAATGGTAGGCCCTTGACCCTCCTGGTTTGAAAAACTGCAATTTTTTTTCATTTTCTACACTGATAAGCTTGTTTTGGCCTTGTCTTGGTTTCGTGCTTCTTTCCGTCTCTAATAATGACAGAAATGCCCTTATGAGTTTCAGGAGTTCTATACATGTAATGAAATTGGTTTAGGATGTATACACTGCTAACTCTTCTTTGCCATACTACTCAACTGCGGTAATATCCAGATGCAAAATAAGAATGGACCCTCAGCTGGGTATCTCTTCAATAATCTTTACATGATTCAAGTTAATCTTTACTTAAAAATGTTAGTTTGATTGAAGGTTATACTGACCAATCACCTTGCTCCAACAGGTCTCACCATTGTTTGGAACCATCTATAACTCCATGTACTTACTGGCCAAAGCCATGAGCATTGCCTGGAAACAAGGGGCTTGGATATCTGGAACCAACCTTGTGGAATACACCAAAAACCTGAATTACCCCGGATTCACACATATGTTGTATACAGATGGCAAGGGGAATGGAATTAGCAGCTTTGTTGTCTTAGATACTGATGGAAGAATGAACCAGCTCTTTCCCACCTACTCAGTGGAAGTTGGCTTAAATTTGGTGCGCTTTTTAGGAAAGACTATACGGTTTCCAGGTGGGACGCCACCCCCTGCAGACTCCAGCTGTTGGTTTGACCCAGACACGCTCTGCATTGGAGGTAAATTACTTTTATGTCACTAATTGTGTAAAATTTGTTAAAAATCGGGTTACATAAACATTACCATTGGGTGCTACCTCGAGCATTTGTGTGTATAATTTTGACTTTGTCTTTTTCTTTGGGTTTTTTTTTCTTTCAGTTTATAATGTATGTGTTTACGTCCATTTTAATTAGGTGTTTTTTTTAATTAGGTTCTCAGCATCTAAGTAGGTGTTGGAAGTCCACAATTTTTCAAGTACAATGAGGCCTGGAAAACGCTGTTTTTACTTTTTTCATTGCCATTAGTGGGTCTCAGTTTTTGCAGTGCAGAAAAACACTTTGCACCAATACAATTTTCAGTAATATTCATGAAATTAAACAAATATAAGGTAAAACAGGATTCATGGTGCTAATGAAAATTGAGAATGTAAATTAATTTTTAACATTTGAATCTATCTAAGAATACGGTTCAGGTTTATTAGCACATACATGGTTTCTAGAATGTTCTAGAGTTAACAGCATGATCAAAGTTACCAACATGGCCAGGTTTACCTTTTAGCTTACCAGCATGCCCAAGGTTACCAGCATGATTGGAGTTACCAGTTGGTTCAAGCAAGTTATTAGCATGTACAGAGTTAGCACTCTCCCTACTTTTTAGTGGCTCAACTTACTTGAACACCCTGGTGCACCTGTCCATGTCCCAGAGCTGAAACTATCACTTTGCCTAATAGATCCTCCACCACATATTACATATAATAAAAACACTCAGTTACGATTAGCAGACCTGTTGCACCCTCTAAGTGGTGGTACGCAATTCGGACCATCTCTCTCTCTTTCTGGGGTTAATAAAAGTATTGCAGTCATTGGATGAATATGCCAAGGAATTAGCATTTTTAGAGGGAGATGTCAGCATTGGCAGCCTCCATACAGGTGTAAGTTAAATAATGTAACTGTGTTCCTGTGTTACTTACAATTACCTTGTACAGTCAGGCCTAGAGGAAGCAAGTGCAGGGGGATCTGAGGAATATCTGCATAAGTCAGGGGACAGGTAGCAGGCAGGAAATGGTTAATTTGGTGTTGTGGGGTTATGGAAAGGATAGATCAGGGGGAGTGGTAGGTAAAGTTATAAATAAACCTTTTTTTGGTTTAGGGTTGTGTTGGCTGGTGTTCGTGGTGAGGTCCTTGAGGGAAGTATGTCTTTGGTTGGGATATCCATGTGGGAGATCCACATGGATATGGTGGGAGATGGCCACATGGTGGGAGATCCATCTTTGGTGTGGAGTCTCCTGTATGGTTTGATGAAAGGTGTTCAAATTGTTTTGGGATGGGCTGCGAGTAGTTGTGATATTGTTCCAAAGCTGAGTTATTAGGCAGCTGGGAGTAAAAATATCATGGTGGTGCAGATTCTAAGTTTTAATGGAGAGACCTTCAAGGTTTGTCCCTCTTCATACATACCAACTGTCCCTGGTTTGGAGGGACAGTTCCTCTTCATACCTCCCAGCTGTCTCTGATTTGGAGGGACAGTTCCTCTTCATACCTCCCAACTGTCTCTGATTTGGAGGGACTGTCCTTCTTCATAACTTCCAGCTGTTCCTAATTGTGGAATATACAACTCTATACAATGCATTGTTTATTTTATATATTACAAAGCATTATTTTGCAGTAAACCCCACATTGCCAGCCCCTCTAACACTCGCACTGCAGCACGGGCTCTTAAAGACACATTTGACACCAGGCGGCAATAAAATGCCACTGCCAGCCCCATTCAATGCCTTTGCAGCTGCCATGTAGCATCTCCCAAGAGGCAGCGTTTCCTGGCACGAGGGAAGAGTAAATGCACTCCAACCTCACCAGTGGTGTGAACCCAGCCAAATCTACAAACAATTGCAGACTAAATAAGTGCTTTATGCATAACTTCTTTTCCCTTATAAAGAACGCCACTTTTGGGTAATTACAGTACAATGATCAAAGCACTGATTGCCACTGTTCAAAATTTGATACTAAATTTGATGTATAAACCAGCAATCACATTTAAAAAAAAAAAAAAAGAGAACAGTGACAGAGGGTAACTGTTGGTATGTTGGTCCTCTGGCACTGAATGGGTTACCGGGGGGGCGGGGGGATCTCTAGGGCTTTAGCAGGGATTGGGGATAAAGTTAGTGCTACAAGGGAAATTATAATCTCTTGCTACTGAGAGGTTTAACTACTTGTTGTCCATTGGCTTATTTGCAGTACCTAGAAAATAATGTTCTCCTAATGAGATATCTGTCAGTGAGTGCTTAAATCTTTTTCAAGGATTAAATTCTCCCCTGCTTTATTATGTTGCTGAACAGAGAATAAAAACCATCCGCCGTTGTGAATATCGCACATATCAACAAATTACTTAAAAAAAAAAGGATGATTGAATGGAATCAGCTCAAATAATTAAACAGACCAACCACTGCAACACATAAGAAGTGCAGTGTCTGCATTGATCTTATATATGGCTCACTGTTCGAAAGGCAGCAAATCGTGTTTATACTGTGCACATAACAGCTTAGTGATCAAGTAGGTCCTATATTACAGAATGGACATCACCTGCCTTCTTCCTTCTCTTCCTTGTTTTGATAGGCTGGGCCAGGATGGCGTAACTCTCCCGCAGATCCACAGGAGTTCATTCAGTCCTGGCTGCCACAGAGGAAGTGCAATGCGCTGGTTATCCCAGCTTCCTATGCTAATCTGTGCATGCCCAAAAAATAAAAGGCAGAAGTGGTCACATCTTTAGCATAGAGATCTAGAAGCACCTGGGCTGGTTTAATAAGAATGGTGGGCTAGCAAGAAAGTGTAAGGTTTTGGGGTGGGAAAATATTAAGAACCCCTCATACATTGGGCTTGATTTATTAAAGCTCTCCAAGGCTGGAGAGGATACACTTTCATCAGTGAAGCTGGGTGATCCAGCAAATTTGGAATGTATTTCCTTAAAGTCTTTTGCTATTTGTTACTAGATTTTGCTTTTTGGACTAAATTTATTCCAGGTTTGCTGGATCACCCAGCTTCACTGATAAAAGTGTATCCTCTCCAGTCTTGGAGAGCTTTATTAAATCAAGCCAGAAATCAGGTCCTGGATTTGCAAAGGAAAGGTTCATGTAAAAGCAGAAATGAGCTTAGTTGTAGTCCTACTTGCCCCATACAAGCATAGAAGCTGTAATTGTACAATGGGCTATGCATGCATGGCAATCAATGTATAATTAAGAAAAAAATCTCAGCAAATTATTATTTTGACAGTAGAGAGATATGAAGTATTTTCCGCCATTGCCAAACCTACCTAGCATATCTACCTCATACAAGGAACCATAGCTATGGTATGAGAAATGGAAAGGGCTTGTACAGATGTTACATGAAAACACCGCTAACAGTTTTGGGGTTGTTATTATTATTATTAAATAAATTAGTATTTGCAGAGTGTTACTTTAGCTACCCCTTGCTTGTGGACTTTCTTTCTGTAAGTATTACCCCCCGGGATCCTAAGCAGGAGTTTAGGAAGAGGGTAGATAGGCAGAGCAATTGTTGTAGCCTATACAAGTGGCTGGCCAATGGTGTGCCTATATATCTGCAATGCATTCATACTTACCTCATTCTGCACTCAACATATTCCCGATTCAGATTAATAAAAAAAACATAAAATTATGGTGACACTCATTAAAAAATTTGTTCTTTTTTCCAGGTATTGAACCATCGATCGTCATCTTGGTGTTTGGTCTGGTGTTTGCCTTAGCTCTGTGTGGTGTTGGGGTCTCCTATCTTATTAGGTAAAAAAGTTTTTTTCTGCTTACAATACACTTAATCAATAATTATCAGTATGGTGTTGCTTTAATAAAGGAATATAAGCTGTTTGCATTGCAGGGTAAATCTCCCCTCTTTGCAAGGGATAGTTCATGTAGTTTAGCTTAAGGAATGAAACTTCAATGACTTTAACCATCTAATCATGTGCTAGCAAAAATAAAAAAAGAATTGGTTGCTTGTGAGTGGGTATCCTTTGCAATGTGATATTTCACCACATTCACTAAACTAAGTAAATAAAGCAAATAAATCATTCACCTTGGTAAGTGAACAGCATATTTTTCTTTAGTAAATCAACCCTTATGTCTCATAAAAAAAAATTATGTATTTAACATGACTATTTTTATGACTTTTCATAAATGGTTATGTGGCTACAAAGGGGAGGGAAAAAGGGTGGCTCTTTAACCCTGGAGGAACCTTTGAAATAATTTGTAGGTCCTAAGAAATCTTGCTAAAGTCAATTTATGTTTTTTTGGGGGAAAATGACCCCTACATTGGAACCAGGAATCCATGATAAAGGGGTTAGGGGTTCCTTGAGCAATGAGCAGTGTTCTTTGTTTAATTGACACCAATGATCTTTTTGGTTATCTGTAAGGGTGACATTCTTCCAATACCCAGCAATGTAAGAGACATTGTTCCTACTGACCATATAATAATTATAGAAGGGGTTCCCTGAGACCTTAAAGTTATTTTAAGGGTTCCCCCATGTTAAAAAGGTCGAGAAACGCTGGTCTACATTATACTATAGTTTAGAGTGGCCATTCCTAACCAATGTCATATGGAACCCTGGGGTTCCTTCAAAAATTGCTAGGAGTGCCTCGAATTGTGCCTGATAAACCTCCTATTTGATGACGCTTGCATAGTTCTAATTTTGTAGAGCCAGTTGCATGACCCTAATGATGTTTTTAGCTGTCTGAAATATGGTATTCTTGCCAGCACTGCAAAGAGGCATTCTCACCAATGGCCCCTATTAAATTAAGATGATTTTTCCCAATAAATGTTAAGCAGGGGTTCCTAAATATCTGACATTTTTTGAAAGGGTTCCTTGAAATCTGAAAATTATTTTTATAGTTCCTCTGAGGTAAAAATGGCTGATAAAGGCTGAGTCAAGTGTCACTTGATTGATAGTTCTTTCCACTTGGACTGCTGACATCACATTCAAGATGGCGGCACCAGGCACCATTCTTAAGGCTTTTGGCTGTTTACACAAGGGAAGCTTTTAACATGCACATATGTCAAATGCTCCTATATTAATATGGGATTTTTTAATTAAATTATTGACCTGGCAAGTCAACCAGCAAATTTTGCTAAAGGCGCAATACCAGCTTCTGAGACAGATAGCGTTCTCACCTTTCAACAGTACACCATTATATCTATTGACATTTTATCAAATAAATTAATGGAAAATGATTGAAAAGAGAACACTCTCTTTGTAAATATTGTTTGCCCTGTCAAATTTGTTGAAAAAGTCAATTTCCAAGGGTTGCACATACTTTTTCACATAACTGTATATAAATAAAGCAAAGGTACTATTGATATGGCTGTTTATTTGGAAGGAGTGCTGTGGTTTTCTAGGCCAGATTTTTGGAAATCAGGTCTACTATAAAGTTTACATCCCATGAGACTTGTCTCCAATGACATCACTGACAGCTGGGAGCTTGGTTCATCCCATCCGGGGAATATTTTTCTGCGGCTCTCAAGCTACATCTTGAAATAATCTCTAGAATTTAATTTGTGCTCTTTGTTTAATGTGTTCAAAATCCTTCTGACATGGTGATATAATTGAAGCTCAGCGTTCGTCCAAAGGTTAAGCAGTTGTTGCTTGTAAGGTGTTACGTCAGCATAAAGGATTATAAGGTTTATGATGCATCTTGTTCATATTTTGTTCAAGCATTGAAGCCGTTCTGTTCATGTAATTTTGAATGTCATCAAACATCAATCAAAGTCAGTTAAACGCGGAGCAAAAATGTAATACATGGTAGCTTACCAGTTCTTGATTAGTTTTCTTTTTTCAGGCATTTTCTTTTCATTATCACCTGGTGATTCTGCCAATGTCCTAGAAGCAGTGTTGTCACCCTTACACTAGGAAAAAGTACTGATCATAGCAAACAGGTTGGCAAGTTAAACTTTGGATGAAGCCAATTATTAATTTATAGCAAACTGTTTTCCCATTGCTGCTGTTTCTAAAAGGCTTTTTATGGCATGAACTACCCATACCAGCCACCAGAAAATGGGAACAATGTCTGCTGAACAACAACAACCAATGGGAACACTGCGTGCTGAACACCAACAGTCAATAGTAACACTGCCTATTTAACACCAACAACCAATAGGAACACTACGCGCTGAACACCACAAAGCAACACAAACAACCAATGGGAACACTGCCTACTGAACACCAACAGTCAATAGGAACACTGCCTACTGTACACCAAAAACCAATGGGAACACTGCGTGCTGAACACCACAAGTCGATGGGAACACTGCCTGCTGAACACCAACAGCCAATAGGAACACTGCATGCTGAACCCCACCACTCAATGGGAACACTGTCTACTGAACACCACAACCAATAGGAATACTGGCTGTAGGAAACTACCAGCCAATAGCCAGTAACCTAATGACCAGCCTTCCATTCAATGTTTACCTTGCTTACCATTCAATGTTTACCTCTTAAAGATTGTCTCAAATACACTGCAAGGTGGGCCTTGAACCTCTTCCCTATAGAAGAGGTATAGAAGAGATATGACATTGCAAAAAGATATATATGGCCCCTAAGTGAAATTTAATGCAAAGTTGTTCACTTAAAGGTTGGTTAATGACACTCTTTGATATTTAAGAAAGCTTCCAATAATTTATTATGTTATGAATTATTATTAGTTATGAAAATATGAAACAGAACTCAACAGGAACTTGATGTGTTATGCATTGGAGTACTTGAGCTAATTCATTTCTTTGTTGTTGGTATTTATTTCAGGCACAGTCTCCTTCAGATACAACTGATAAAAGGGCCAAACAAAATATTACTATCTATGAATGACCTGACATTCATAAACCCTAAACTGAGCATGAAGGTGAGATGTCAAATGAATTGTAAGTAGTACGTCTTGCCCCATTGCTGGCCAATGGATGGGCATATATCCTACACTCATATTTAGTGATTATAGACTTTCTGGGATGTAAAGGGGAAGCCATTTTCCTTCAAACTTCTTTTTGTTTAACCTATTTATACGAAAGAGGAATAGGAATCAGCTTAAGGGGAATATTTGCTTTGCCTTGGCAGCAGTTTAGGTTCATCATACTTTCTCAACTGTCCTACTCCATATGGATGTTAGAACAAAATATACAAAGGGTATGGTAGGTCAATACATGGGGTATTGCGTTACCTTCTCCCATTCCTGCAATGAGACAGTGCTGGTGATTGGCCCATCTGGCTCTTAATGCAGTTACATAGGAGTTGTAATAGAGTATTTGGACCCATATAGGCTCTATGACTTTCCATCATTCCCAGTGGTGGAGCTGGCATTAAAATAAACCTACTGATTTGCACTGCATGGGTAAAATAAAAGGATTAATTTATTAAAATGTATTACCTTATCTCTGTATGCGAATTGAGAACAGTAACACACCAGGATTTAACCAACATGTTAAATGGGTAGGTAGCAATGGGCTTACAGCTACTATTGTAAATGGTGGGTTCAGGTCAACCATCTGGAGAAATAGTGGTCAGCATTCTCATTGACTGGTGGTTGTCAAGGTTGGTCCCCTTCCTTATACCACTACTCCCCCAGCCGCTCTCTCCGCTCCTCCAATGACCTACTAATGACTTCCTCACTCATAACCTCATCACACGCACAGCTACAAGACTTTTCTAGAACTGCCCCAACTCTCTGGAATGGTCTTCCTCGTCCTGTTCGGCTTGCTCCTACTTTCTGCACATTTAAAAGAGCCCTCAAACCCATTTTTTCGAACTCACCTACTCATCTTCTTCTGTCTCCTAAACCGTCACTACTCCCCTCCATTCCATATCCTTCCTCCTATTGTGTGATACTTCCCCCACCTCCTAGATTGTAAGCTCTTCGGGGCAGGGTCCTCTTCTCCTACTGTGTCACCGTCTGTATCTGTCTTTCATTTGTAACCCCTATTTAATGTACAGCACTGCGTAATATGTTGGCGCTATATAAATACTGTTTAATAACAACAATAGTAATGGCTATCTGTCACTCCTCATATTCTGTGTTGTAATCACATAAGAAGTAGTCTTGCAACCTATGTAATAAAAATAGAAGTTGTTACCAATGTTATTTGTTCAAAAAAGTGAGAAATTTGAGATCTGTCTATGAAATAACGAGATTTGTTTCTATCACTTAAAATATTGAAATTTAGGGATTTAACTCCCTACTATTGTAGTGGACGACCAAACTTAAGATCATTGTGCTGAATAAAAAGATAGCTTACTATCCTCTGTGAGCATTTCATGTTGCCGACCAACACTTCATCTAATCAGGGAATAAGCAATAAATACATGCCTACCCCAGGCCCATCTCTTTTTAGGACTGAACCGACAGAAGATGCACTCCCCAACCTGGGACAACATATCCCTATCTAGATGATAATTCATATGGATCTTCCTGTACCTTATGTCTCAAAAACATTCCCCTGAAGAAGCCAAAAAGACAAAACGCGTTGGGAAAATGAGACTCATAAACACGACCTTCACAGGCTCTGAATTATCTCTGGTTACTCATAGTATAACCCTGTTTAGAACCACGCAAGAACTGCATATTGACTTTATATTTAACTAATGAACCCTTGAATAAATCTAAGTTACTGATTTTGCCAAAAAAAAACCCTGCTTACCTATAAAGTACCATTAAAATCCTCTGTCTTCTAAATCCAGGGGTTGGCAACCTATTTGGTTACATAGAAGACAGGGGGAGCAACCCAAAATATGCATTCTATCTCTATCACAAAGCAGTGAGATGATTCTGATCTCTTGCCATGAATGTGTAAACTTCTCCAAATATGCACCACAAACGCCGGAACTCTGCCATTTAGTTTGTTGTCAGTCACCGTTTATTTTCGTTGTGTTTCCCCTCATGTGCTGAAATCATGAGAAGTATAAAAGTTGAGTAATGCGTCAATTTGATATTTTTAGTAAAATTTCACACCAGAGCAAAAAGAGTGCCGGAAGGCAAGAAAATTTGCTCTGACATTGTGCAGTAACTTGAGGTGGAGCCGAACCTTTTCCATAAAGTCATCACTTGTGAGGAAACCCGGATCTTCCAGTATGATCCTGAAACAAAACCACAGTCACTGGAAACACCTTCATCACCAAGAATCAGAAAATTCCAAATTCACAGCCATGCTCATCGTGTTTTGTGACATGAAGGAGTCATTTTGGCAGAATGGGTTCTAGAAGGCACAACAGTGACCCAACATTATTATAAGGAAGACAAAGCTGAGAGAAAGAGTCAGGAAAAGATGGCAGAAATGTGGGAAATGGTTTCATTCTTCATCAGGACAATGCTCCTTCTCACACAGCACTTTCTGTGACCGACAAACACATTACTGTGGGTTTCCTCTGGGTACTCCGGTTTTCTCCCACATCCCAAAAACATGCAGTTAGGTTAATTGTCTTCCCCCTAAATTGACCTTAGACTTTATTAATGACATTTGACTATAGTAGGGATGTTAGATTGTGAGCTCCTTTGAGGGACAGTTAGTGACATGGAGACTATGGACTTTGTACAGTGCTGTGTAATATCCTGGTGCTATAAAAAAAAAAGTGTAATAATAAAAATGCAATATTCATGTTCAATCCAGAGATTTCCCCAAGCAATACCTTTTTTTGCCACTAGATGTCCTCAATCTGAAAATCAGCATAGCTTAAAACAAGTTATTCTAGACCCGCCCCCAGCTTGTGACTGGACAGTTAAAGGAGAAGAAGTCAGGGTCAAGTAACTAAGCAATCATGCACGGCCCCCAGCTTCTCCAGGGCCCCTATTGACAGAATAGAAAGGGTGCAGGGAGTTGAGGTGCTTTGGAGCACCAACTTAATATTTGACTCATTTTGTCCAAAACAGTCCCTGGAATGAAACAATGGGTTTGTCACGCTTTCTCCTCCTATCAGCACGCTTCTTATCAGCTTGTAAACCTATTGGTGGTATTTCTTTCTTTCATACACACGTTTAAGTATTTTATTTGAATATTTTTGTTTGCAAAATAATAAAGTTGCACAGCTTGTTATAAAAAGTAATTTTGTGTTTGTTCTTTTATTTTTTTACAGAGCCATGCTCCATTATCTCATCCTATTACTGGCAGTGGTGAAGCAAGGTGTCTCAAGCTACCGCCCCCTAGAGGAATCTCCTTGCATAACGGTATGAGATACATGACTAAGGATGCAAACACTAAAATATTCATTAGTAATAATGATTGGTGCAGTCGTAATAGAAAAAAGTACCTTGGACACACCCTTACCCCGCCCATCCACTTAGACCCACCCCAAAAATATCTAGCTCCTCCCAAAAAAAAATTCAAAAAATTGTTCCATACATTATCACCAGGCTGATATTATTTATCCAAGGATGACTATGATGGGGTGACACAAACTGCCATATTCAGTGTTATTACACCGAAGCCCAAATAAGGATAACAGCCAATCACAATGCTGGAATTGGCACAGCTTCTCTCATGCCATGTCCCATGATTCCTTGCATTGCCTAGCATGTATGTTGGTGGTCACACTTGTAGTCCCACCTTTCTATATCACAATAGGGTGGCTACAAATAAGTGCAGTCATGTGATCAAACAAGTGTAAGCAGGCAGTCATGTTGTCAGACAATAAGCAGGCAGTCGTGTGATCAGACAGGTGTAAGCAGGCAGTCATGTGATCAGATAGTAAGCAGGCAATCATTTGATCAGATAGTAAGCAAGCAGTCATGTGATCAGACAGGTGTAAGCAAGCAGTCATGTGATCAGACAGTAAGCAGGCAGTTGTGTGATCAGACAGGTGTAAGCAAGCAGTCATGTGATCAATAAGTGATAGAAGAAATAGGTTTCACTTATAATACTAATATTAAACAAATGACAGACAGATACAAACAATGACACAGGAGCAGAAGACCCTGCCCAAAAGAGTTGAGAAGTTTGCTTAAGAGCACAAATCTTACAACATGGTTTTGTGGGTTGTGTACTTCTGTAGTGGATGCGGGTTTAGTCCCACTTTTTAAAGGGAAAAATTTTGTCCTTTGTAACTCATGTTTTCAAATTTGCATTTTTTTTTTCTCTTTACAGGTAATACCGAAACTGTAGATTCATGTCCTGTGAAGGACTTTAGCGTGGCTGTAACAAGCTACAATGTTTTATCATTGTCCACATCTTGGAGACTTCTTGTGGAAGAAATCAACACTCCAAGGTTCCCATCTTCTCCGGATCCAGAGACCTTTAAGAACGTTCCCGTTTCATGTGCTCCCTTGGTTTTTTCTCATAGGATTACTCATGAAACCTTTGGATGTGCAGTGTGTTAACTTTACAGTGGGAGTGGTTGGTCCATGGAAGTGCGACCCTATTTTTTCTAAGGCCTTGCCAGAATTGGCTGCACATTTGGCAGTGACCAAAATCAACAATGACTCCTCTCTACAGCTGGGCCACAAGCTGGATTACAGAATCCTGGAGGAAAACTGTGAAACCTCCAAAGCTTTAATGGAATTTGCAAACTTTGATAAACTTTCTGCTGCTTTCATAGGTCCACAGAACCCTGGATACTGCGACGCTGCATCGCTTTTAGGAAAAAACTGGGACAAAGCTGTGTTCTCCTGGGCTTGCATTAACCATGACCTGGATATTAAAGAAAGCTTTCCAACATTTAGCAGGACTATGCCAACTCCCATCAAAGTTTTGTTCTATTTTATGAAATATTTTAGATGGGCTCATGTTGGGGTTGTGTCTTCAAATGAGGATATCTGGGTGGACACTGGTAGGAAGGTGGCTAGTGCTCTACGAAATCAAGGACTTCCCATTGGTATTGTCACAAATATGGGCAATGGAGATAAAGGTATTAGAGCTACATTGCAAGCTATAAAGGAAACACATGATCTCAGAGGTAAGAAAACTACACATATGATATTTATTTATATATATATATATATATATATATATATTCACACCACCTCCATGTAATACTAGGTGTTTCATTTATTAAGTATTTTACTGTTGTCTTCATTAATGTTCCGCATCACTAAAGGCTCCAAAGGACCAGGCTGGGAACATTTCTTTATTTTATATTCCTAAATGGTATATGGGCTTTAAAACAATCCCTTTTTGACTTATCTAGCTGCTGTCATTGTGGAGTAATTCATCCTCAAATATCACAACAGAGAATTAGAAGTTAGGTTGCATTTTTTTTGAACACCCTGTAGCACCAGCTGTTTTTATGCAGCTGGCAGACATTCAAGCCCGTGCATCAAAAGGAAACAAGAAGAAGAGTTGGGATTTCTGTCTTTCTGTTGTGAACTTTATGGATAATGTTCTCCGCCGTGACTGCAAAGGTCAGTCTGGGCTGAGCTCATGAGTCTTCTGTTGCAGGTGGCAGGAAAGTGACCCTAATATGCTGTCTGGTGGTGGTGCAAATCTTAGAAATAGATGGACAAAGGCAGGTAAAACTACTTTCACATATGTATTTTAACTATAAGTTGGCTACAAGGTTGGGGTTTAGGATGCTGGCGCATCCCCTTTTCTAATAATGCTGCATTCTTGATAAAAATAAAAAACAAATGGTAAATATTATACTTAACCTTCACCTGGCATACTCCAGTGAAGCCTAGGTGTGGGCAGCATTACAATTCTTCAGATTAGTCTTTTGGATCATGTAGAATCGTGAAACCTATTAGTAGATGCTCCTGTACTGTACTTCTTGAAGGATTTGGGATACTCAGCATTCTCTCACCGGAAAGAATTGGATGTCACTATCTGTTGTTCAGAAGTCAGGGGTAAGGTAATATTATATTCTTACTTCCCACACAGGTGTTTTTCTGTGGTAGAAAGTGATGTTTTTAGATACGTTGGTCAGAGATTATTGTACTTGCATTTTGGAGGTGGGTACAGACACATAATTTTCATAAGGTATCAGATACTGAGTTGCAAATGAGTTCACCCTATGTGCAGTAAATGGGTAAATGCAACTAAACCACACACCTGAATAAAACAGAAAGGTACCTGTCTTTGTGGTGTAGTTGAAGTGCAGTTTCAATGAGATTTCACACACTGCATACAGCACCTTAGAGTGGTCAACCACATAGACGAATGAGAATGCTCTCCAACTGCATGCATTTGGAAAAGGACTGAAAGTCTTCTTTCTGAAGGACAGGATATGACCGACGACCCTTTTTTGATATGAGGACTGTAAACACATCACAACTGCTTATTAGAACTTTAAAGCAAATGCTTATAAGTGCATAAAATTACCTCTTCCTCCCTGCCCTGGGTGCATTGCAGTTGAAACTGAGAATCTGAGAATTGTAAAGGATCCAGGTAAATGTGTTTATTGGTTATATTTACTGATTTCATCATATTTTTCTGTCCATAGTTCTATCTGAAATGTCATTGATGCCTATAGCAGAACTGTGTGACCTACCTATCTGCATTCCAGCTAAGGGCACTGCCATCTTTCTTCTCTTCTTCCTGCTGCAGCCAGCCTTCGGTTATCTCCATTGGCTGTGCCAGGATGACATAGCTTCCATGCAGTCGCTTGGGATTCATTTAAACCTGGCACACATAAGGAAGCAAAGATTGTCAGTATTCTCTGGCACCCAAAGCCAATGTTTTGCACGATCAGCTCAGCTTTGATGCCAGAAATCCATAGCTATCAGGATGGTAAAACACAATATTTCAGAATAATGCCTGTCCCTTTCTGAAATAATGACCTGCCTGATCATCCAAAAAAGTGGAGCTTTAGAATTTGGGAGCATTCCAACTGCAGTGAGCTGCAGTTAAATGCAGTTACAGTATTGTTGTTACTTGCAGACTTGAGGCTACTCCTAATCTCTTGCAGTGCAATACACTGCACTGAAAAACACACAACTAAGCATTTGTCATTTGTGAACTTAACTCCAAAAACTGCTCCTAAGCACAATATAGGGGCACCCAGCAACAGCTAACCATACGGTTTGCACCACACATCTGAACAAGGCCATAACCTTGGTGTTTGTGCATTTCTTTGTTTGGCTTGGTTATTCAAGTTACAATGTTGCAGGTTGCTCATTGGAGGAGTAGAGACTGTGGAAATGTTTCCTCTTCCCTGTAGCAAACTAATGACACCATTTTAGTCCAAAAAGTGTCACTGACTGACTCTCAGGGCTGGCTTCCTAATAGTTTAAAGGTTTTTTTTTTTTTAAATGCTGTTGCTGTATATTGTAATATGTCAGGAATTTATTCATTCAGAATTTTTAATTTTGAGAAAAACTTTAAAGGAAAACCAACAAAATACACAGAAAAATGACATAGGTGGGAGTTGTACCACTTTGTACAACTGTGTTGTAGTGCAGTAACACAGGTTTCCTCTCCACCCTCCTCCTGTGAAAAGAAAGGGAAAAGAGCAGAATAATGAGGTTATCCTTCCTTCTGGCCCTCTGCTCTCCACCTATCAGATAAATCTTTGCCCCATACCACCACTGACTGGCTCCTTGTGCTTTTTCTCACCCTGAGCTTTGCTGTACAGCAGGGGTGTCAAACTCTGGCCCGTTTGGCCAAATCTGTCCTGGCATGTCCTTTTTATTGGCCCCAAAAAGATTTCTTAATATGAATTGCAGCTGGCCACCGCTACTGCAATCTGTAGTAATGGCGGTCCAGCTGCAATTCATATTAGGCTGCTGCTCTATAGACGCCAGTACAATGCCGCTACTAAAATTCCCGGCATCACTCGCATCTCTAGACCAGCGGCCTCTCTGCCTATGCGTGGCCTATGCATGGCCCCGCATTTCATAGATGCAAGTGATGCCGGGAATTGTGGTAGTGGCATCACTCGTGTCTACTGACAGGTGAGCTCAATAATCAAGAATTATCAGGATTATTATTATAAGGAATTAATTTAGAGCTATTGCTATATTGATTGTTTTACTGTGCCAGAGAATGCAATGTGAAACCAAATGAACGCAACAATTCATTTTGTTTCACATTGCATTCTCTGGCAAAGTAAAAACAATAATCTCAGTAAGAAACAAAAACACACGAGAAGAGCATGCAGTAATATGCAGTGGATTGGCTCTTCTCATGTGTTCTTGTTTCTTCTTATTGGGAATAACTGTTTTTTCAATAAATTTAAGTTTGACACCCCTGCTGTACAGGAACTGCAACAAGCTGATTTAGGTACATTCCATTTCATACTAAAGAATATAAAGCTGCACTCATGAGTCTCTTTTGTATACTGCATATCTAGGGGTTAACTTTCATATCTATTTAACAGGCCAACCTACAGTACTTTCCAGCATTATTTTTACTACAGCTTGTTTTAGGCATTGACTTGCTCCAACTTTTGATGCCTGGACTGCACAGCATATCATTTAAAGCCTTGATCGAAACCTTCAGCCCTATTTATGCCATCGGAATAACTAATAATTAATTCATTTGGCTTGAGCCCAACTCATGCCATGAACTTTTGTAACCAATAAGCTGAAAAACTTGACACGTGTAAAAGATTGATGACTTCTGCATAACCTTTGTATAAAAATGCCATTTCTTTCATCTCTCTGCCACTCTGGCAAAAGGCAACATTTCTTTTTTTTTGACAGTTGCGCTCTTGTGCGGATATGAAATAATAATATATATTCCCAAGACTGAGAAATGTGCGTGAATATTAAAACAATTGACAGGGAATAAACAAGGATTGCAGCTCGAAGCCAGAAGTTGGCTAATACTTTCTAAAAAGATGTTTTCAGCTTTAATAATGTGTCAGAACTGGTAGGAAAAATTGTATTCCATGGTGGATTCATCTGTATTAGAGTGCATGGTGGTTTATGGGATTGAAATTGTTCATTTGTATTTTGTCTATTGTGTAATGATGAGCCTTCATTTTACATTTATATAGAATTGCATTTAATGTATGAAGTGTAGCTAAACCCAAGAACAAAACTTATTGGGTATGGTGGTTAGAGATGAGGGAGAAGGCCTCTGCCAGATTTGTGAAAATTTTCTCAAACTTCTGATGGGTCCGCGAAATTTTGGCGTACCGATTTTGCGGAACCATTGGAAGTTCAAGGAAATTACAGGATGATTCCCACGGCATGCATTCATGACAGGAGGAGTACAGCAGTTGTGCTCATTAATGGATGCAGCCATGTAAATCATCCTGTAATGATTCCCACAGCTGCATTCATTGATGAGCACAGCCGCAGGACTCACACTGAGACTTGAGCTGTCATCAGGGTTTACCTTTCCTCAGCCAATCAGAGATTGATGAATGGGGAGCCTTGTCCTTATTTAACCTCTAGTACTGGGGATCGCACACGGACAGAAGGATTCCCGCGGCTGTGCTCATGAATGAATGCAGCCGGGGGAATCATCACAGGATGATTCCCACGGCTGCATTTATTGATGAGCTCAGCTGCGGTACTCCTCCTGTCAGTGTGAGTCCTGCGGCTGTGCTCATGAATGAATGCAGCCGTGGGAATCATCCTGTGATGATTCCCACAACTGCATTTATTCATGAGCACAGCTGCAGGACTCCTGTGTTCTTGGATAACGAAACTCTATCCAAGAATACATACTACAGTTCTGGTAGGGCTGCAAGAGCAATCAGGGGAGCGGAGCTGTCAGCTCTGTTCCCCTGATTGCTCTTGAAGGTCCCAAAAAATTTAAATTCAACGGCCGAATACACAAGGCCATTTTCGCTTATATGTTTGGTAAGTGAGAAAGGCCCGATTCGCCGCAAGATCAAATTTAAAAATCTCGCTTGCCCATCCTTAATGGTGGTTGCATTTCTATTTTTTACCTGAAGGATTCTGCCTGTATAGCTATTCCTGTGGCCTGAGAAGGGTTCAGGGACAGTTTTCACCTTTATATGTCCTCCCCTGGTACCATCGCTAACAACTACCGTCCATTGTAAATGCTACTTATTACAATAGAAAACCCATCAGCAGTGTTCCCATTGAATCATTATTTTTGGGGCAATACCATCCCTGACAACAGCAGATATTTGGGACTCTCCCTAATATTTATCTTAGCCATGGGCTTCCATCAGAGCTTATCCCAAGGTTCACATATTTACGTATGTATAGAGAGGTAGGAGGGTATCTTCTGACTGAGATGGGTTCAAAAATTTAGCAAGAGATTAGTTGGCATAAATACATTTGGTCTGAGTATGGTAGTATTGATTCTCTTTACATAAAGACAAATTTGACACATATCTCAAAGATGGCTGTGATAGTTAAACAAGAATAAGTTTATAACAACATTAACATTTTCAAAAAAAATGTTAATGTTAAAAAAAAATTTGTTACAGCAAATTACTATTAGTGAGGCTTGATTGTCTATGAGCATGAATGTCCCTGGTCTCACGGGTTTCGATCCCTTGGGCTTCTTCAGAAGAAAATTTGATAGAAGAGTTTACATTGCAAGGAGAAGGGTATCTTCTGACCCAGATGGTTTCAAAAATGTAGCCAGGGATTGGTTGGCGTAAATACATTTGGTCTGAGTATGGTAGATTTGATTCTCTATACATAAAGACAAATTAATATTAGTCAAGAGTGATTGTCTCTGTCCTGACACATTTTACCCCATTGGGATTATTTGGAGGAAAGTGGGAGCGAAGAGTTTACATTGCAAAAAATTACTTATTTAGGTAGGTTTAGGTTTCCCATAACTCTCCATATCCCCCTTCCTATTGTGTGATACTTCCCCCACTTCTTAGATTGCAAGCTCTTCTGGACAGGGTCCTCTCCTATTCCTGTGTCACTGTCTGTATTTGTCTGTCATTTTCAACACCTATTGGTGTGCAAAACATGTTGGTGCTATATAAATCCTGTTTATTATTAATTAATTATTATTATTCATACATTCAAGACCATTCTCGTCGTCAGCATGGAGGCCATAAATGGCTACAATGATTTGCAGGTTATCTGCAGCAACAGAATACAACAAAGAATGAATAAATAGTTCATATACACAGTGCTATAATAATGACATTAAGTTTACATAAACTTTAAATACTTTTTTAAGAAATATATAATTCATGGTATTTTCTTCATGGAAACATTTCATATGCATTATAACAGAGCACCTGAGCTCTTTTTTCACCTTTCGGGTCTCTAGCTTATCTTTCAGTAAGCCTAATAAGCTTATTAGAGGCTCTCAAATCAGTATGGAGGAAGGGAAGTGAAACACGGCTTCATTTTCAAACAAATTTAAAGTGAGCACATGGAAGATTAATAATATTGTGGCCAATAGCGGTTGGATTTCTAAAGCTGTCATGAATAGACTATGTGTATCATATAAGCACCTCCTGTCTGTGTGGACAGTGATACCTGTTGACAATATTTTATTCTTAAACTGTACAAAAAAAATGGATTTGGCTATGCGGTGTTACAGGGGTTGTGGTTGGACACAAAACGTGCATTTTTGCAAGCTAGATTTCACATATATTTCATCTTTTTTTTCCATTGTTCATCTCTAGCGTCGTCATTCCATCCTATTTGTCCCCATAGTTGTGATCCTTCCTCTGCACAGATCATTGTTAACCTTTCATGTTGTTTTTTTGTGTTTTAGTCATAATTATGTGCATGCATTCTGTCTTCATTGGAGGGGAAGAGCAAGCCAACTTTCTAATCAAAGCGCATGAAATGGGACTGACTGATGGAAGATATGTCTTTGTACCCTACGACACTTTACTTTACAGCCTTCCGTACAAAAACAACACGTTCCCTGTCTTTGACAAGAACAGCAAGCTACACGAGGCCTACGACGCGGTGCTAACCATCACCTTGGACTACGAGGAAAAGTCGTTTTATGATGTCTTTGCTGAGTTAAAAGAGAAGGGGCAAATACAAACCAATCTAAAACCAGAGCAAGTAAGTGAGGACATGTATAATTGCACATTGCACTTATGCTGTAAAAGAAGATTGTACAATTTTAATTTTTCCACCACTCATACCAGCAAACTCAACTCTAACCTAATGAAATGGTTCTCCAAAATCAGCTGGGAAATCAAAATTTCTGGGAATGTCTCTTGGGTCCTGTGTAGCATTCCATGGTTTCTCCTGTGGACCTTCTTATTACTGTATGTAATAATGTGGAGGTCAGGAAAAGGAACAATAAGATCTGTAGAGATCCCAGGAAATCAGGGTTATCAGCAATGAAGGTTTTGCTGTAAACCCTTTATATAGAGAGCGGACTTTTTTGGCTTTTTTAACATTGAGGAACCAATTGAAGAAGATATTTAGGGAAACCCTTCTATAATTACTATATGGATAGCTCACAGTACATTACTGTGATGATCAATGGGAAGAAGGACTCTTACATTGCTGGCCAATGGGAAGAATATCACCATTACAGATAGCCAAAAAGATCATTGGTGAGGCAGAAATTGCTCATTGCTCAAGGAACCTGTAGCAACCTCTGGAGGAACCCTACTTGAGAAATGCTGATATAGAGAACATTCTTTAATGTCATCAACTGGGTTGATGACAAACTAGGTAATTGTTTGCTTCCTGTTGTACAAGGAACAATGAGATATTGGGAGTAGCATGTATTGCATTGTATACAGAGCTATTTGAAAGCTCTATAGATCAAGAGATGGTTTAACATTCCTGAATTCTTCTGCTTCCTCTCCTCCTAACATTTTTTGCACCTCCTCCTCCTACAGTTTCTCTAGCTCCCCAGACATAGAGGTGGCAAGAAGAGGTAAATGTAATTTAAAACAAAGTTATCACAATTTGTGAATGGAAAAACTTTGTGCTTCCCACTTCTGCTGCCCAAGTCACATGTCCATGAGTTCCATTATTGCTAATGCAGTCCTGAGTGCAAATATGTTCAAAACCTTAAACCTGGACCATTCCAGCCACCAATATAAGCATTTATTTGCAATTTTCCAAGCTTGTGCGTCATAGGATTGGCACAAAATACATTAAAACTTACTTAAACATCCAAATACATTCACCTAAGATGAAGTTGTTGATTTGGATAGAGAGGACGGCCAGTAGGTCAATCAAAGACAATACATTTTTATCATGTACCCCTTCATATGATATTTTTTTGTTTGATTGGATGATAATTATAGGTTAATGGTAGGCCCTTGACCCTCCTGGTTTGAAAAACTGCAATTTTTTTTCATTTTCTACACTGATAAGCTTGTTTTGGCCTTGTCTTGGTTTCGTGCTTCTTTCCGTCTCTAATAATGACAGAAATGCCCTTATGAGTTTCAGGAGTTCTATACATGTAATGAAATTGGTTTAGGATGTATACACTGCTAACTCTTCTTTGCCATACTACTCAACTGCGGTAATATCCAGATGCAAAATAAGAATGGACCCTCAGCTGGGTATCTCTTCAATAATCTTTACATGATTCAAGTTAATCTTTACTTAAAAATGTTAGTTTGATTGAAGGTTATACTGACCAATCACCTTGCTCCAACAGGTCTCACCATTGTTTGGAACCATCTATAACTCCATGTACTTACTGGCCAAAGCCATGAGCATTGCCTGGAAACAAGGGGCTTGGATATCTGGAACCAACCTTGTGGAATACACCAAAAACCTGAATTACCCCGGATTCACACATATGTTGTATACAGATGGCAAGGGGAATGGAATTAGCAGCTTTGTTGTCTTAGATACTGATGGAAGAATGAACCAGCTCTTTCCCACCTACTCAGTGGAAGTTGGCTTAAATTTGGTGCGCTTTTTAGGAAAGACTATACGGTTTCCAGGTGGGACGCCACCCCCCGCAGACTCCAGCTGTTGGTTTGACCCAGACACGCTCTGCATTGGAGGTAAATTACTTTTATGTCACTAATTGTGTAAAATTTGTTAAAAATCGGGTTACATAAACATTACCATTGGGTGCTACCTCGAGCATTTGTGTGTATAATTTTGACTTTGTCTTTTTCTTTGGGTTTTTTTTTCTTTCAGTTTATAATGTATGTGTTTACGTCCATTTTAATTAGGTGTTTTTTTTAATTAGGTTCTCAGCATCTAAGTAGGTGTTGGAAGTCCACAATTTTTCAAGTACAATGAGGCCTGGAAAACGCTGTTTTTACTTTTTTCATTGCCATTAGTGGGTCTCAGTTTTTGCAGTGCAGAAAAACACTTTGCACCAATACAATTTTCAGTAATATTCATGAAATTAAACAAATATAAGGTAAAACAGGATTCATGGTGCTAATGAAAATTGAGAATGTAAATTAATTTTTAACATTTGAATCTATCTAAGAATACGGTTCAGGTTTATTAGCACATACATGGTTTCTAGAATGTTCTAGAGTTAACAGCATGATCAAAGTTACCAACATGGCCAGGTTTACCTTTTAGCTTACCAGCATGCCCAAGGTTACCAGCATGATTGGAGTTACCAGTTGGTTCAAGCAAGTTATTAGCATGTACAGAGTTAGCACTCTCCCTACTTTTTAGTGGCTCAACTTACTTGAACACCCTGGTGCACCTGTCCATGTCCCAGAGCTGAAACTATCACTTTGCCTAATAGATCCTCCACCACATATTACATATAATAAAAACACTCAGTTACGATTAGCAGACCTGTTGCACCCTCTAAGTGGTGGTACGCAATTCGGACCATCTCTCTCTCTTTCTGGGGTTAATAAAAGTATTGCAGTCATTGGATGAATATGCCAAGGAATTAGCATTTTTAGAGGGAGATGTCAGCATTGGCAGCCTCCATACAGGTGTAAGTTAAATAATGTAACTGTGTTCCTGTGTTACTTACAATTACCTTGTACAGTCAGGCCTAGAGGAAGCAAGTGCAGGGGGATCTGAGGAATATCTGCATAAGTCAGGGGACAGGTAGCAGGCAGGAAATGGTTAATTTGGTGTTGTGGGGTTATGGAAAGGATAGATCAGGGGGAGTGGTAGGTAAAGTTATAAATAAACCTTTTTTTGGTTTAGGGTTGTGTTGGCTGGTGTTCGTGGTGAGGTCCTTGAGGGAAGTATGTCTTTGGTTGGGATATCCATGTGGGAGATCCACATGGATATGGTGGGAGATGGCCACATGGTGGGAGATCCATCTTTGGTGTGGAGTCTCCTGTATGGTTTGATGAAAGGTGTTCAAATTGTTTTGGGATGGGCTGCGAGTAGTTGTGATATTGTTCCAAAGCTGAGTTATTAGGCAGCTGGGAGTAAAAATATCATGGTGGTGCAGATTCTAAGTTTTAATGGAGAGACCTTCAAGGTTTGTCCCTCTTCATACATACCAACTGTCCCTGGTTTGGAGGGACAGTTCCTCTTCATACCTCCCAGCTGTCTCTGATTTGGAGGGACAGTTCCTCTTCATACCTCCCAACTGTCTCTGATTTGGAGGGACTGTCCTTCTTCATAACTTCCAGCTGTTCCTAATTGTGGAATATACAACTCTATACAATGCATTGTTTATTTTATATATTACAAAGCATTATTTTGCAGTAAACCCCACATTGCCAGCCCCTCTAACACTCGCACTGCAGCACGGGCTCTTAAAGACACATTTGACACCAGGCGGCAATAAAATGCCACTGCCAGCCCCATTCAATGCCTTTGCAGCTGCCATGTAGCATCTCCCAAGAGGCAGCGTTTCCTGGCACGAGGGAAGAGTAAATGCACTCCAACCTCACCAGTGGTGTGAACCCAGCCAAATCTACAAACAATTGCAGACTAAATAAGTGCTTTATGCATAACTTCTTTTCCCTTATAAAGAACGCCACTTTTGGGTAATTACAGTACAATGATCAAAGCACTGATTGCCACTGTTCAAAATTTGATACTAAATTTGATGTATAAACCAGCAATCACATTTAAAAAAAAAAAAAAAGAGAACAGTGACAGAGGGTAACTGTTGGTATGTTGGTCCTCTGGCACTGAATGGGTTACCGGGGGGGCGGGGGGATCTCTAGGGCTTTAGCAGGGATTGGGGATAAAGTTAGTGCTACAAGGGAAATTATAATCTCTTGCTACTGAGAGGTTTAACTACTTGTTGTCCATTGGCTTATTTGCAGTACCTAGAAAATAATGTTCTCCTAATGAGATATCTGTCAGTGAGTGCTTAAATCTTTTTCAAGGATTAAATTCTCCCCTGCTTTATTATGTTGCTGAACAGAGAATAAAAACCATCCGCCGTTGTGAATATCGCACATATCAACAAATTACTTAAAAAAAAAGATGATTGAATGGAATCAGCTCAAATAATTAAACAGACCAACCACTGCAACACATAAGAAGTGCAGTGTCTGCATTGATCTTATATATGGCTTACTGTTCGAAAGGCAGCAAATCGTGTTTATACTGTGCACATAACAGCTTAGTGATCAAGTAGGTCCTATATTACAGAATGGACATCACCTGCCTTCTTCCTTCTCTTCCTTGTTTTGATAGGCTGGGCCAGGATGGCGTAACTCTCCCGCAGATCCACAGGAGTTCATTCAGTCCTGGCTGCCACAGAGGAAGTGCAATGCGCTGGTTATCCCAGCTTCCTATGCTAATCTGTGCATGCCCAAAAAATAAAAGGCAGAAGTGGTCACATCTTTAGCATAGAGATCTAGAAGCACCTGGGCTGGTTTAATAAGAATGGTGGGCTAGCAAGAAAGTGTAAGGTTTTGGGGTGGGAAAATATTAAGAACCCCTCATACATTGGGCTTGATTTATTAAAGCTCTCCAAGGCTGGAGAGGATACACTTTCATCAGTGAAGCTGGGTGATCCAGCAAATTTGGAATGTATTTCCTTAAAGTCTTTTGCTATTTGTTACTAGATTTTGCTTTTTGGACTAAATTTATTCCAGGTTTGCTGGATCACCCAGCTTCACTGATAAAAGTGTATCCTCTCCAGTCTTGGAGAGCTTTATTAAATCAAGCCAGAAATCAGGTCCTGGATTTGCAAAGGAAAGGTTCATGTAAAAGCAGAAATGAGCTTAGTTGTAGTCCTACTTGCCCCATACAAGCATAGAAGCTGTAATTGTACAATGGGCTATGCATGCATGGCAATCAATGTATAATTAAGAAAAAAATCTCAGCAAATTATTATTTTGACAGTAGAGAGATATGAAGTATTTTCCGCCATTGCCAAACCTACCTAGCATATCTACCTCATACAAGGAACCATAGCTATGGTATGAGAAATGGAAAGGGCTTGTACAGATGTTACATGAAAACACCGCTAACAGTTTTGGGGTTGTTATTATTATTATTAAATAAATTAGTATTTGCAGAGTGTTACTTTAGCTACCCCTTGCTTGTGGACTTTCTTTCTGTAAGTATTACCCCCCGGGATCCTAAGCAGGAGTTTAGGAAGAGGGTAGATAGGCAGAGCAATTGTTGTAGCCTATACAAGTGGCTGGCCAATGGCGTGCCTTTATCTCTGCAATGCATTCATACTTACCTCATTCTGCACTCAACATATTCCCGATTCAGATTAATAAAAAAAACATAAAATTATGGTGACACTCATTAAAAAATTTGTTCTTTTTTCCAGGTATTGAACCATCGATCGTCATCTTGGTGTTTGGTCTGGTGTTTGCCTTAGCTCTGTGTGGTGTTGGGGTCTCCTATCTTATTAGGTAAAAAAGTTTTTTTCTGCTTACAATACACTTAATCAATAATTATCAGTATGGTGTTGCTTTAATAAAGGAATATAAGCTGTTTGCATTGCAGGGTAAATCTCCCCTCTTTGCAAGGGATAGTTCATGTAGTTTAGCTTAAGGAATGAAACTTCAATGACTTTAACCATCTAATCATGTGCTAGCAAAAATAAAAAAAGAATTGGTTGCTTGTGAGTGGGTATCCTTTGCAATGTGATATTTCACCACATTCACTAAACTAAGTAAATAAAGCAAATAAATCATTCACCTTGGTAAGTGAACAGCATATTTTTCTTTAGTAAATCAACCCTTATGTCTCATAAAAAAAAATTATGTATTTAACATGACTATTTTTATGACTTTTCATAAATGGTTATGTGGCTACAAAGGGGAGGGAAAAAGGGTGGCTCTTTAACCCTGGAGGAACCTTTGAAATAATTTGTAGGTCCTAAGAAATCTTGCTAAAGTCAATTTATGTTTTTTTGGGGGAAAATGACCCCTACATTGGAACCAGGAATCCATGATAAAGGGGTTAGGGGTTCCTTGAGCAATGAGCAGTGTTCTTTGTTTAATTGACACCAATGATCTTTTTGGTTATCTGTAAGGGTGACATTCTTCCAATACCCAGCAATGTAAGAGACATTGTTCCTACTGACCATATAATAATTATAGAAGGGGTTCCCTGAGACCTTAAAGTTATTTTAAGGGTTCCCCCATGTTAAAAAGGTCGAGAAACGCTGGTCTACATTATACTATAGTTTAGAGTGGCCATTCCTAACCAATGTCATATGGAACCCTGGGGTTCCTTCAAAAAGTGCTAGGAGTGCCTCGAATTGGGCCTGATAAACCTCCTATTTGATGACGCTTGCATAGTTCTAATTTTGTAGAGCCAGTTGCATGACCCTAATGATGTTTTTAGCTGTCTGAAATATGGTATTCTTGCCAGCACTGCAAAGAGGCATTCTCACCAATGGCCCCTATTAAATTAAGATGATTTTTCCCAATAAATGTTAAGCAGGGGTTCCTAAATATCTGACATTTTTTGAAAGGGTTCCTTGAAATCTGAAAATTATTTTTATAGTTCCTCTGAGGTAAAAATGGCTGATAAAGGCTGAGTCAAGTGTCACTTGATTGATAGTTCTTTCCACTTGGACTGCTGACATCACATTCAAGATGGCGGCACCAGGCACCATTCTTAAGGCTTTTGGCTGTTTACACAAGGGAAGCTTTTAACATGCACATATGTCAAATGCTCCTATATTAATATGGGATTTTTTAATTAAATTATTGACCTGGCAAGTCAACCAGCAAATTTTGCTAAAGGCGCAATACCAGCTTCTGAGACAGATAGCGTTCTCACCTTTCAACAGTACACCATTATATCTATTGACATTTTATCAAATAAATTAATGGAAAATGATTGAAAAGAGAACACTCTCTTTGTAAATATTGTTTGCCCTGTCAAATTTGTTGAAAAAGTCAATTTCCAAGGGTTGCACATACTTTTTCACATAACTGTATATAAATAAAGCAAAGGTACTATTGATATGGCTGTTTATTTGGAAGGAGTGCTGTGGTTTTCTAGGCCAGATTTTTGGAAATCAGGTCTACTATAAAGTTTACATCCCATGAGACTTGTCTCCAATGACATCACTGACAGCTGGGAGCTTGGTTCATCCCATCCGGGGAATATTTTTCTGCGGCTCTCAAGCTACATCTTGAAATAATCTCTAGAATTTAATTTGTGCTCTTTGTTTAATGTGTTCAAAATCCTTCTGACATGGTGATATAATTGAAGCTCAGCGTTCGTCCAAAGGTTAAGCAGTTGTTGCTTGTAAGGTGTTACGTCAGCATAAAGGATTATAAGGTTTATGATGCATCTTGTTCATATTTTGTTCAAGCATTGAAGCCGTTCTGTTCATGTAATTTTGAATGTCATAAAACATCAATCAAAGTCAGTTAAACGCGGAGCAAAAATGTAATACATGGTAGCTTACCAGCTCTTGATTAGTTTTCTTTTTTCAGGCATTTTCTTTTCATTATCACCTGGTGATTCTGCCAATGTCCTAGAAGCAGTGTTGTCACCCTTACACTAGGAAAAAGTACTGATCATAGCAAACAGGTTGGCAAGTTAAACTTTGGATGAAGCCAATTATTAATTTATAGCAAACTGTTTTCCCATTGCTGCTGTTTCTAAAAGGCTTTTTATGGCATGAACTACCCATACCAGCCACCAGAAAATGGGAACAATGTCTGCTGAACAACAACAACCAATGGGAACACTGCGTGCTGAACACCAACAGTCAATAGTAACACTGCCTATTTAACACC
>NW_027317037.1:0-4737 GCF_032062135.1 Pyxicephalus adspersus
AGCATACTACACACTCCACCCCATACCATCCAGCATATTAAACACTACACCCTATTCCCTCCAGCATTTTACACACTGTACCCCATTCCATCAAGCATATTACACACTGCACCCCATTCCTTCCAACACTCTACACACGGCACCCCATTCCATCCCACATACTATACACTGCAACCCATTACATCCAGCATATTACACACTGCTCCCCTATTCTTCCAACATACTACAAACTGCACCCCATTCCATCCAGCATACTACACATTGTACCCCATTCCATCCAGAATACCACACACTGCACCCCAATACATCAAGCATACTACACACTGCATCCCATTACATTTAGCATACTACACACTGCACCCCATTCCTTCCAATATACTACACACTGCACCCCATTCCATCCAGCATACAACACACTGCATCCCATTTCATCCAACATAATACACACTGCACCCCATTCCATCCAGCATAATACACACTGCACCCCATTCCATCCAGTGTACTACAAACTGCACCCCATTTCATCCACCATACAACACACTGCAATCTATTCCATCCTCCAAACTTCAAACTACAGCCCAATAAATTTAGCATATCAAACACTGCACCCCATTCCATCCAGCAAACTACATACTGCACCCCATTACATTCAGCATACTACACACTCCACCCCATACCATCTAGCATATTAAACACTGCACCCTATTCCCTTCAGCATTTTACACACTGCACCCCATTCCTTCCAACACTCTACACACGGCACCCCATTCCATCCAGAATACCACACACTGCACCCCAATACATCAAGCATACTACACACTGCATCCCAATACATTTAGCATACTACACACTGCACCCCATTCCTTCCAATATACTACACACTGCATCCCATTCCATCCAGCATACGACACACTGCACCCATTCCATCCAGCATACTATACACTGCACCCCATTTCACCCAACATAATACACACTGCACCCTATTCCATCCAGCATAATACACACTGCACCCCATTCCTTACAACAAACTACACACTGCACCCCATTCCATCCAGCAAACTACACATTGCACACCATTCCATTTAGCATACTGCACAGTGCACCCCATTCCATCCAGCATAACACACATTGCACCCCATTACATCCATCCTCCTACACATTGCTCCCCATTCTATCCAGCGTACTACACGCTGCACACCATTACATCTTGTATACTACACAGCACCCCATTAAATCCTGTGTACTACACACTACACCCCATTAAATCCAGCAAACTACACACTGCACTACATTCCATCCAGCGTACTACACACTTCACCCCATTCTATCCAGCATACCACACGCTGCACCCCATTACATCAAGCATACTACACACTGCACCCCATTCCATCCAGCATACTACACACTGCACCTCATTCCATCCTGCATTCTACACACTGCACCCCATTCCATCCATCATACTACACACTGCACCCCATTACATCCAGCATACTACAAACTGCACCCCATTCCTTCCAACATACTACACTCCATTCCATCCAGCATACCACACACTGCACCCCATTACAGAAAACATACTACACGCTGCAACCCACTGCATCCAGCATACTACATACTGCAGTCTTTTCCATCCTGCATACTGCACATTGCACCCCGTTCCATCCAACATGCAACACACAGCACCCCTTTCCATCCAGCATACCACACACTGCAAACTATTCCAACCACCATACTAAACATTGCACCTGATTCCATCCAGCGTACTACATACTGCACACCATTATGTCCTGTATACTACACACTGCACCCAATTACATCCAGTGAACTACACACTGCACCCAATTACATGCAGCAAACTACACACTGCACCCCATTCCATCCAGTGTACTACACGCTGCACACCATTACATCCTGTATATTACACACTGCACCGTATTACATCCAGCGTACAACACACTGAACCCCATTAAAACCAACGAACGACACACTCCACCCCGTTCCATCCAGTATACTGCACACTGCACCTCATTCCATCCTGCATACTACACACCGCATCCTATTGCATCAAGCATACTACAAACTGCACCTCATTCCATTCAGAATACTACACATTGCACCCTATTTCATCCAGCATACTTCACAATGCACTATATTCCATCCAGCATAGTACACACTGCACCCCATTTTGTCTATAACACTACACACTGCTCCCCATTACATTCAGCCTACTACGCACTGCAACCCATTCCTTCCAACATACTACACACTGCACCCCATTACATCCAGCGTACNNNNCAGCACCCCATTAAATCCTGTGTACTACACACTACACCCCATTAAATCCAGCAAACTACACACTGCACTACATTCCATCCAGCGTACTACACACTGCACCCCATTCTATCTGGCATACCACACGCTGCACCCCATTACATCAAGCATACTACACACTGCACCCCATTCCATCCAGCATACTATACACTGCACCTCATTCCATCCTGCATTCTACACACTGCACCCCATTCCATCCATCATACTACACACTGCACCCTATTCCATTCAGCATACCACACGCTGCACCCCATTCCATCCAGCATACTATACACTGCACCTCATTCCATCCTGCATACTACACATTGCACCCCGTTCCATCCAACATGCAACACACAGCACCCCTTTCCATCCAGCAAACCACACACTGCAAACTATTCCAACCAGCATACTAAACATTGCACCCGATTCCATCCAGCGTACTACATACTGCACACCATTATGTCCTGTATACTACACACTGCACCCAATTACATCCAGTGAACTACACACTGCACCCTATTCCATTCAGCATACTACACATTGCACCCCAATCCATCCAGCCTACTACACGCTGCACACCATTACATCCTGTATACTACACACTGCACCCTATTACATCCAGCGTACTACACACTGAACCCCATTACAACCAACGAACGACACACTCCACCCCGTTCCATCCTGCATACTACACACTGCATCCTATTGCATCAAGCATACTACAATCTGCACCTCATTCCATTCAGAATACTACACATTGCACCCTATTTCATCCAGCATACATCACAATGCACTATATTCCATCCAGCATAGTACACACTGCAGCCATTCCATCCAGCATGCTACACACTGCACCCCATTTTGTCAATAACACTACACACTGCTCCCCATTACATTCAGCCTACTACGCACTGCAACCCCTTCCTTCCAACATACTACACACTGCACCCCATTACATCCAGCGTACTACACACTGCACAACATTCCCATCCAACAAACTACACACTGCACTCTATCATTCCCATCCAACAAACTACACACTGCACTCTATTCCATCCAGCATACTACACACTGCACTCTATTCTCTCCAGCAAACTTCAAACTGCACCCTATTCTCTCCAGCATTCTATACACTGCACCCAATTCCATCCAGCATAATATACACCGCACTCCATTCCATCCAGGATACTATACACTGCACTCAATTCCATCTAGCATACTACACACTGCACCCTAATCCATCCTGGAACCTTCAAACTGCACCCTATTTCCTGTAGCATTTTACACACTGCACCCCATACCACCCAGCTCACTATAAACTGCTCTCAATTCCCTCCAGCATACTATACACTGCACCCCACTCCATCTAGCATACAATACACTGCACCTCAACACATCCAGCACACTATACACTGAAACCCATTCCATCCTGCATACTACACACTGCACCCTATTACAATCAGCATGCTACACACTGCACCCCATTCCATTCTTCATTATACACACTGCATTCTATTACATCAAGCAAACCACACACTGCACCCCATTTCATTCAGCATATTTTATTCTGCACCCCATTGCATCCAGCATAGTACACACTTCACCCCATTCTATCCTCCAAACTGCAAACTGTACCCCATTCCTTCCAACATACTACACACTACACCCCATTCCATCCAGCATACCACACACTGCACCCCATTACAGCAAGCATACTACACGCTGCACCCCACTGCATCCAGCATACTACATACTGCATTCTTTTCCATCCTGCATACTACACAGTGCAGCCCATTCCATCCTGTAATTTACACATTGCACCCCGTTCCATCCAGCATGCAACACACAGCACCCCTTTCCATCCAGCATACCACACACTGCAAACCATTCCATCCAGCATACTAAACATTGCACCCGATTCCATCCAGCGTACTACACATTGCACCCCATTACAACCAGCGAACTACACACTGCACCCTATTCCTATTTAATGTACAGCGCTGCGTAATATGTTGGCGCTATATATATCCTGTTTATTAATAATAATAATAATAATAATAATCATAAATTCCATTCAGCATACTACAAATTGCACCCCATTCCATCCAGCCTACTACACACTGCACCCCATTACATCCAGCGTACTACACACTGAACCCCATTACAACCAACGAACGACACACTCCACCCCGTTCCATCCAGCGTACTGCACACTGCACCTCATTCCATCCTGCATACTACACATTGCATCCTATTGCATCCAGCATACTTCACAATGCACTATATTCCATCCAGCATAGTACACACTGCAGCCATTCCATCCAGCATGCTACACACTGCACCCCATTTTGTCCATAATACTACACACTGCTCCCCATTACATTCAGCCTACTACGCACTGCAACCCATTCCTTCCAACATACT
>NW_027317037.1:5496-8673 GCF_032062135.1 Pyxicephalus adspersus
ACTACACACTGCACTCTATTCCATCCTGCAAACTTCAAACTGCACCCTATTCTCTCCAGCATTCTTCACACTGCACTGAATTCCATCAAGTATACTATACACTGCGCCCCATTCCATCCAGCGTAAAACACACTGCACTCTATTCCATCTAGCATGCTATACACTGCACTCAATTCCATCTAGCATAGTACACACTGCACCCTAATCCATCCTGTAACCTTCAAACTGCACCCTATTTCCTGCAGCATATTTTACTCTGCACCCCATTGCATCCAGCATACTACATACTTCACCCCATTCTATTCTCCATACTACAAACTGCACCCCATCACATCCAACATTCTACACACCACACCCCATTCCATCCTGCATACTATACACTGCGCCCCATTACATCCAGAGTATTACAAACTGCACCCCATTCCATCCAGCATACTATACTGTTCACCCCATTCCATTCAGCATACTACACTGTACTCTATTCCATCTAGCATACGACACACTGCACTCTATTCCATCCTGCAAACTTCGAACTACACCCTATTTTCTTCAGAATTCTACACACAGCACCCCATACCTCTTAGCACACTATACACTGCACCCTATTCCTTCCAGCTTACTATACACTGCAGTACTACACACTGCACTCCTGCATGCCATCCTGCATGGTACACACTGCCCTGTTTTCCATCCTTAAAACTTCAAAATGCTCCCTATTCCCTCCAGCATTCTACACACTGCACCCCATTCCATCCAGCATACTACAAACTGGGCACTATTCCATCTAGCAAACTACACACTGCACCCCAATCCATCTAGCAAACTACAGACTGCACTCTATTCCATCTAGCATACTACACTCTGCCCCCCATTCCATCAAGCATACTACACACTGCACTCTATACCTTCCTGCATTCTACACACTGCAGTGTATGTAATCCATCCTGCAAACTTTAAACTCCACCCTATTCCCTCCAGCTTTCTACACACTGCACCCCATTCCATCCACCATGCTATACACTGCTCCCCATTCCATCCAGGGTACTACACACTGCACTCTATTCCATCCAGCATACTACACACTAAACCCCATTCTATCCTATTCTAAACACTGCACTCTATTCCCTCCAGCATTCTACGCAATGCGTAGAATGCATCCCATTCCATCCAGCATAATATACAATCCCAACAACCCATCCTGCATTATACACACTGCATCCCATTACATCCAGCGAACCACACACTGCACCAGATTTCATTCAGCATATATTACACTGCACCCCATTGCATCCAGCATATTACACACTTCACCTCATTCCATCCTGCATACTACAAACTGCACCCCATCACATCCAGTATTCTACACCCTGCACCCCATCACATCCAGTATTCTACAAACTATACCACATTCAATCCCTACAAACTACACTCTATTCCATCAAGCATACTACAAACTGCACCCCATTCCATCCAGCATTCAATACACTGCACCGCATTCCATCAAGCGTACTGCACACTGCACTGTATTCCATCCTGCAAACTTCAAACTACACCCTATTCCCTCCAGCATTCTACACACTGCTCCCCATTCCATCCAGCATTCTATACACTGCACCCTATTCCATTAAGCGTACTACACACTGCACTCTATTCCATCTAGCATGCTACAAACTGGACTCTATTCCATCTAGAAAACTACACACTGCGCTCTATTCCATTCTGCAAACTTAAAACTGCACATTATTTGCTGCATCATACTATACACTCCACCTCAATACATCCAGCATACTACACACTGAAACCCATTCCATCCTGCATACTACACTCTGCACTCTATAACATCCAGCATGATACACACTGCACCCCATTCCATTCTGCTTTATACACACTGCATCCTATTACATCCAGCGAACCACACACCGCACCCCATTTCATTCAGAATATTTTATCCAGAACCTCATTGCATCCAGCATACTACATACTTCACCCCATTCCATCCAGCATACTACACACTACACCCCATTCCATCCAGCGTACTACACACTGCCCTTTATTCCATCTAGCATACTACACACTAAACCCCAATCCATCCTATACTGAACACTGCACCTAATTCCCTCCAGCATTCTAAGCAATGCATCCCATTCCATCCAGCATAATATACAATCCCAACATTCCATCCTGCATTATACACACTGCATCCCATTACATCCAGCGAACCACACACTGCACCAGATTTCATTCAGTATATTTTACACTGCACCCCATTGCATACAGAATACTACACACTTCACCTCATTCCATCCTGCATACTACAAACTGCACCCCATCACATCCAGTATTCTACAAACTACACCCCATTCAATCCTGCATACTACAAACTGCACTCTATTCCATCTAGCATACTACACACTGCACCCCATTCCATCCAGCATTCTATACACTGCAACCCATTCCATCAAGCGTGCTACACACTGCACCCTATTCCATCTAGAAAACTACACACTGCACTCTATTCCATCTAGCATAATATACACTCCACCTCAGTACATCCAGCATACTACACGCTGAAACCCATTCCATCCTGCATAGTTCACACTGCACCCTATACCATCCAGCATGATACACACTGCACCCCATTCCATCCAGCATACTACACACTGCACCCCATTCCATCCAGCATACTACAAACTGCACTCTATTCCATCAATCATACTAAGCAATGCATCCCATTCCATCCAGCATACTATATAGTGCACCCCATTCCATTAAGCGTAATAAACACTGCATCCTGTTCCCTCCAGCATTTCACAGACTGCATCCCATTCTATCCAGCATACTACAAGCTGAACCCCATTCCATCCTGCATACTACACACTGCATCCTTTTCACTCCAGCATCCTACACACTGCACCCCATTCCAACCATCATACTACACACTGCACTCTATTCCATCTAGCATACAACACATTGTACTGTATTCCATCCTGCAAACTTCAAACTGCAACCCATTAGATACAGCATAATACACACTGCATCCTATTACATCCAGCGTACCTCACACTGCACCCCTTTACATTCAGCATATTTTTCACTTTACCCCATTGCATTCACTTTACTACACACTGCACCGCATTCCATCCAGCATACTACACATTGCACCTCATTCCATCCAGC
>NW_027317037.1:9484-11386 GCF_032062135.1 Pyxicephalus adspersus
CATCCAGCATACTAAACACTGCATCCCATTATATCCAGCAAACTACACACTGCACCCATTCCATCCAGCGTACCTCACACTGCACCCCTTTACATTCAGCATACTTTTCACTTTACCCCATTGCATTCACTTTACTACACACTGCACCCCATTTCATCCAGCATACTACACATTGCACCTCATTCCATCCAGCGTCCTACACACTGCACCCCATTACATCCAGCGAACTACACACTGCACCCCATTCTATCCAGCATAATACACAATGCACCCATTCCAGCCAGCTTGATACACAATGCACCCCATTCTGCCCATATTACTACACACTGCACTCCATTCTATCCAACCTACTACACACTGCACCCCATTACATTCAGCATACTACACACTGCAACCCATTTCTTCCAACATAGTACACACTTCTCCCCATTCCATCCAGCATACTACACACTGCACCCCCATTCCATCCATCATACTACACACTGCAATCTATTCCATCCTGCAAACTTCAATCTGCAGCCCATTAAGTCCAGCATATCACACTCTGCACCCCATTCCATCAAGCAAACTACACACTGCATTCAATTCCATCCTGCATAGTACACACTGCACCCATTACATACAGCAAACTATACACTAAACCCTTTTCCATCCAGCATACTATACACTGCACCCCATTCCATCCAACATACTACACACTCCACCCTATTCCATCCCGCATACTACACAATGCACCCCATTACATCCAGCATACTGCACACTGCACTCCATTCCTTCCAACATACTACGCACTGCACCCCGTTTCATCCAGCATACTACACACTGTACCCTATTCTAATTATGCATACCACACGCTGCACCCCATTACATCAAGCATACTACACACTGCACCCCACTGCATCCAGCATACTACATACTGCACTCTTTTCCATCCAGGATACTACACAGTGCAGCTTATTCCATCCTGCAAATTGCACATTGCAATGCATTCCATCCATCATACCACACACTGCACCCCATACCATCCAGCGCACTACTTGCTGCACACCATTACATCCTGTATGCTACACACTGCTCCCCATTACATCCAGTGTACTACATATTGCATCCCATTACATCCAGCGAACTACACATTGCACCCCATTCCATCCACCATACCACACACTGCACCTCATTCAATCCTACATACTTCACACTGAACCCTATTCCTTCCAACATACTACACACTACACCCCATTCCATCCAGCATACTACAAACTGTACCCCATTCCATCCAGCATACCAACGCTGCACCCCATTACATCAAGCATACTACACACTGCACCCCACTATATCCAGCATACTACAAACTGCACTTTTTTCCATCCAGCATTCTACACAGTGCAGCCCATTCCATCCAGCAAATTACACTTTGCACCCCGTTCCTTCCAGCAACAACACACAGCACCCTATTCCATCCAGCGTACTACACGCTGCACACCATTACATCCTGTATACTACACACTGCACCCCATTCAACCAGCGTACTACACACTGCACCCCATTATATCCAGCATACTACACACTGCACCTCATTCCATCCTGCATTCTACACACTGCATCCAATTGCATCCAATATACTACAAACTGCATCTCATTCTATTTAGACATTAAACATGATACACACTGCAACCCATTCCTTCCAACATACTACACAGTGCACTTTATTCTATCCTGCAAATTTCAAACTGCACCATATTTCCTGCAGCATTTTACACACTTCACCCCATACCACCAAACACACTATACACTGCACCCTATTCCCTCCAACATACTATACACAGAACCCCATTCCATCTAAGAAACTATACACTGCACCTCAATACATCCAGCATACTACACACTGAAACCCATTTCATCCTG
>NW_027317037.1:12031-27892 GCF_032062135.1 Pyxicephalus adspersus
CATACTATACACAGAACCCCATTCCATCTAAGAAACTATACACTGCACCTCAATACATCCAGCATACTACACACTGAAACCCATTTCATCCTGCATACTACACACTGCACCTCCTTCCATCCTGCATTATACACACTGCATCCCATTACATCCATCGAACCACACACTGCACCCCATTTCATTCAGCATATTTTAAACTGCACCCCATTGCATCCAGCATACTACACACTTCACCCCATTCTATCCTGCATACTACAAACTGCACCCCATCACGTCCAGCATTCTATTAACTGCAGCCCATTCCATCTAGCATACTATACACTGCACCCCATTACATCCAGCGTACTACACACTGCAACCCATTCCATCCAGCATACTTCAAACTGCACTCTACTCCATCTAGCATACTACTGCACCCCATTCCATCCAGCATGATACACACTGCACCCCATTTCATCCAGCATGATACACACTGCACCCCATTATGCCCATAATACTACACACTGTACCCCATTACATTCAGCATACTATGGACTGCAACCCATTCCTTCCAACATACTACACAGTGCACTCTTTTCCATCCTGCAAACTTCAAACTGCACCATATTTCCTGCAGCATTTTACACTCTGCAACCCATACCACCCAACACACTGTACACTGCATCCTATTTCCTCCTGCATACTACGGTATACACAGCACCCAATTCCATCTAAGATACTATACACTGCACCTTTATACATCCAGCATACTACACACTGAAACCCATTCCATCCTGCATACTACACACTGCACCCTATTACATCCAGCATGCTACACACTGCACCTCATTCCATCCTGCATTATACACACTGCATCCTATTACATCCAGCGAACCACACACTGCACCCCATTTCATTCAGCATATTTTACACTGCACCCCATTGCATCCAGTATGCTACACATTTCACCCCATTCTATCCTGCATACTACAAACTGCACCCTATCAAATTCAGCATTCTACAAACTGCACCCCATCACATCCAGCATTCTATAAACTGCATCCCATTACATCCAGCATACTATACACTCCACCCCATTACATACAGCGTACCACACACTGCAACCCATTCCATCCAGCATACTACAAACTGCATCCCCATTCCATCAAGCGTACTACACACTGCACTGTATTCCATCCTGCAAACTTTAAACTGCACCTTATTCCCTCCAGCATACTATACACTGCACTGCATTCCATCCAGCGTACTACACACTGCAGCCCATTACATCCAGCGTACTACACACTGCACTCTATTCCATCCAGCATACTACACACTGCACTCTATTCCATCCTGCAAACTTCAAACTGCACCCTATTTTCCTCAGCATCCTACACACTGCACCCCATACCACCCATCACACTATACACTAAACCCCATTACATCCTGCATACTACACACTGCACCCCATTCCATCCAGCGTACTACACACTGCACTCTATTCCATCTAGCATACTACACATTGCACTGTATTCCATCCTGCAATCTTCAAACTGCATCCGATTACATCCAGCATTTTGCACACTGCATCCTTTTACATCCAGCATACAACAAAGTGAACCCCATCCCATCCTGCATAATACACACTGCATCCTATTACATCCAGCGTACCACACACTACTCCCCTTTACATTCAGCATATTTTTCACTATACCCCATTACATCCAGCATACTACACACTGCACCTCATTCCATCCTGCATTCTACACACTGCATCCTATTGCATACTACAAACTGAATCTCATTCATCCAGCATACTTCACAATGCACTATATCCCATCCTGCATATTAAACACATATGCACCCATTCCATCCAGCATGATACACACTGCACTCCATTCTGCCCATAATAGTACACACTGCACCCCATTACATTCAGCATACTATGCACTGCAACCCATTCCTTCCAACATACAAAACAGTGCACTCTATTCCATCCTGCAAATTTCAAACTGCACCATATTTCCTGCAGCTTTTTACACACTTCACCCCATACCACTCAACACACTGTACACTGCACCCTATTCCCTCCAACATACTATACACTGCACCCCATTCCATCTAAGAAACTATATACTGCACCTCAATACATCCAGCATACTACACACTGAAACCCATTCAATCCTGCATACTACACACTGCACCTCATTCCATCCTGCATTATACACACTGCATCCTATTACATCCAGCGAACCACACACTGCACCCCATTTCATTTAGTAAATTTTACACTGCACCCCATTGCATCCAGCATACTACACACCTCACCCCATTCTATCCTGCATACTACAAACTGCACCCCATCACATTCAGCATTCTACAAACTGCACCCCATCACGTCCTGCATTCTAAAAATTGCACCCCATTCCATCTAGCATGCTACACACTGCAACCCATTCCATCCTGCATACTACAAACTGCACTCTACTCCATCTAGCATACTACACACTGCAACCAATTCCATCCAGCATGATACACACTGCACCCCATTTCATCCAGCATGATACACACTGCACCCCATTCTGCCCATAATACTACACACTGCACCCGATTACATTCAGCATACTACGCACTGCAACCCATTCCTTCCAACATACTACACAGTGCACCATCCTGCAAACTTCAAACTGCACCCCATTACATCCAGCATTCTGCACACTGCATCCTATTACATCCAGCATACAACACACTGAATCCCATTCCATCCTGCATAATACACAATGCATCCTTTTACATCCAGCGTACCACACACTGCACCCCTTTACATTCAGCATATTTTTCACTGTACCCCATTGCATCCAGTATACTACACACTTCATCCCATTCCATCCTGCATACTACAAACTGCACCCCATCACATCTAGCATTCTACATACTGCACCCCATTACATTCAAACATGCCCACAGATCATGTGATCACAGAGTACAACACTAAACCTACCACCCCATATAACTACTCCCTAAAATATAAAATGCTGCACCCCACTTCAAGAACCAGCCAGCACCCTATCCAGAGCTCTTTGGGTATGTTGGATGGCCCCCATTCTACCCACATAGCACCTTAGAAAGCCCTTCATGCCTCCCACCTAGCACCTGTTCCCTCCCCGCTCACAAAAATAAAAACACCTAACAACACTGTTGGAGTCATGCAGCTGTCATAGGTATCAAGTAACTCCCCATAACTGTCAACTTTCTACTCTCCCACTGTACTTGTTTCAACTTATATTATATGTCCCTTTAGTCCAATGTCCCATTTTTTCTTCCTTTTTATCATGCCTCAGCTGCCCAGTGGCCATGTATTTTGACCCCACTATACCCAGTGTCTCATGTTTTGTTAAGAGTCTAATTACTTTTAATGTGTCTATCCACACTTACTTGTATGGATAGGCACAATAAAAGAAATGAACATATAATTATTTGATAATGTATTTTTAAGATTAGACCAAGTCTGCTTGCAGGGAAGAGCAGAGTGAAGTGAGGAATATAAAAGAGAGTCAGAGGAGTTGAGCTTTGAAAAGCATATGCAGCTGAAGGGTATTGGTTGGAAGTGTTGATGCAGCAGAGAAGTGTTCTTTTATAAACGTGTAATAATATATAAAGTCATGATAGTGATTGATTGAAAACTGAATAGCAGATGTGAAAAATAGGAAAAAGTGAAAGATGTCTTTAGGTGGAGAGACAAAATTAAAGTGTAATTATATTCAGGTTAATAAAATGTGCCCTTCAGCATTTATTAGTGTGCATTGCATACTTAGTGCAGTTTTAGTGCGATTCTGTGCCAGGGCAAAGTTACAGCCATGGGCGTGCCTGGGAGTGAAGCTATCATAACCCAGCCAATGAAGATGGCCTAACCCAAAAAGATTGAGAATAGAGTAGTGACAGCCATTGTAGCCCTTGGGGGGGTTCTCTTTGAGCGGCAGGTCTGCCATAATGTGGAAATATGACAAGCATACCTGGACCCTATGGCTCCAAATGTATGCATTTAGTCTGGAGTTTTGTATCATTAAAACAAATAGTTTATACTGAACATCTCATACATTATACCCCCTGCTTTTACTTTTTAAAGTACCAAAGTTGAAATCTGCTCCTTTAGTAATGTAGCTTTTGGACAATATGATAACTATTGGACAATATGATATTCTGCTTTGCTACTATTCAATACCTAAATTCTCGTGTTTACCACTTCATGTATGTACTACTTTAAAATGAAGCAGTATGAAATTTACCTCCTCAGTACCTAAAGGATTACCGTTTTTTCCGGCGTATAAGACGACTTTTTAACCCCAAAAAATCTGTGCCAAAGTTGGGGGTCGTCTTATACGCCGGGTACCTACCAATCCCCTGAACGGGGAGAAGATCTGAGCTCGGGTTAGCAAGAGTCAGCTGTCAGAGAGCTTCGGGGGAATGCTGTGAGCCATGCTGTATAGATTTATATGCGTGTTAAAGAATATTGTGATTTACAAATCAGCCACTAGGTGGAGCTGTGTGACTACTTTACATAGAAGGGTAGACAATTCTATTATTTAAAGTAAAAATTTTCTTTGTTTCTGTTTTTTTTTAAGTCCAACAAACTCTATATTTTAACTGGAAAAGCTGGGGGTCGTCTTATAAGCCCAGTCGTCTTATACGACGGAAAATACGGTACATCTTTGCATAGTTCTCCCCAGGCTGTTTTTGGTGGGTTGGCCGCCCAGCTGCCGTGCCTCTTCCACCCGACACTTATCAGTAGCTCTGAATGGACTGACTGCTCCGTTGGCTGCTTGCTCCGTTCAGAGCTGATAAGAGCTGGTTGCTGATAAGAGCCGGGCAGAGGGAGAAGAGCACAGCACAACTATGATGATATCGGGACACAGGCTATCCATCCCCCATTCTCTAGCTGTGCAGAGTCTTCTATTGAAAAAAACAAAACATCTTGTAACAATGTCTCTGCCCGCGTTGGCATGTGTAATGGCGTCATCAGAGTAGTCTGTGTGTAGGTGCTGCATGTCATTCTGCAGCCTTACAGCTCTCTGTGTATAAACCTTCAAATCTCCTAAACCGTATGTCATAATGATTTGAAATTTTCAGGGTACACAGGGGACACTCATAGTTAGTAGTAAACACCAGCTTTTAAAAAATTCAAGATATGGGGATTACAATTGTAAAAATTTGTGAAAATACAACATTGGGGTTCCTGTTTCAAAATCAAGTGTGTGTAGGTTATTAATTAAAAATGCAAATTGGGGACCCTCATGGCTACGGAGCATTGGGATGGGGCCCCTAAATTAATACCTGTCTGCTTCTCTTCTTTAAATCCCAATTTCCCAAGAATGGTGGGGTGTACAAAACCAAAAATGTAGGTGCATTGGGGGGACACCTTTGGCTAACCCCCCACCAACTAAAATTTGTTTACTATGGCAAACGCACTGCCCTGTTACACATTGGGCCAATACTGGAGGTGTAGATGGGGAGGTGTAGAAACTGAAAACGTGTGGGGAACATCTGTGGATAACAAAATTGGGGTTCAGGTGCTGGAAGGGTCCAGTCATGTGTAACAGGGAGGTGCACCTTGACGGGCAGAGTTTTTAATGTTGTAATGATGCCATAGTAATGAAAGTTTGGGATGTGTTAGCCACAAGTTTCCCCTACGTACACTTATATTTTTACCTGCACCTCTCTGTTCTAGCGAAATTAGGGTTCAGGGTAGGGAAGCGGACAGTTTGATGGGAAGAGGATTATTTTTATGTTCTAATAATGCCATGTTAATGAAATTTAGGGGTTTATACATCTGTTCCCCTATTGCACCTACTTTTTCAGTTTTCTGCACCTCCCCATTCTAGATAAATTAGGGTTCAATGAACAGAAGCAGAAAGTATAGCATAGTATTACAATTATAGTTCGGTGAAAGGTGGATAAAAAATTTAGGGGCCACACACTAATGCTGCTTGTTATGTAAGTGGCCCCTGGGGGTCCTTAATTTAAATTTCAAATTTTGGTCTGCTAGGTACACCTTCTTGAAACAGCAACCCAAATGTTCAATTTCCAAGTTTTTAAACTCGTGAGTCCATAATTTGAAATGATTGAAATTAAAAAAAGAAACATCGGTTAATAGTAGCCTTGAGGGACCCCTGTATACCCTAAAAAATTTCAAGTCATTACAACCAACAATTTAGGAGATGTAAAAGATTGAACACGGTGAGTTGTTAGGCTGCAGAACATGACAAGCGGACTTTACACACACAGCTATCACACTGCGGGTGGATAAATTTCACAGGAAGTTTATTTTTTGCCCATAAAATATATGGAAGTTATGAGAGGGGGACGCTGGCTGTCCTGCTTCTATCTGCTATCACATGCATGATGCTTTTAAAGCATCATCTCATTTTAACATTATATAAAGGGTGATGTGCTCAATCTCACGCGTTCCCAATGAGATCAGCACTGGATGGAATGGTGAGCATCGGAAAGAAGAGGGAAGCTGAGCAAGAGTGGGACTCGATGTGTTCAGTTTGTGGACAGAATACTACAAACTGTGCCCCATCACATCCAGCATTCTACACACTGTACCCTATTCAATCTAGCTAATATACACTGTACCCCATTACATCCAGCATAGTACACACTGCACTCTGATCCCTGCAGCATACTACACACTGCACCCCATTGCATCCAGCATACTACACACTGCACCATATTCCATCTAGCATACTACACACTGCACTCTTTTCCATCTAACATACGACACACTGCACTGTATTCCATCCTGTAAACTTTAAACTGCACCCTATTCCCTCCAGCATTCTACATACTGCATCCCATACCATCTAGCATTCTACAAACTGGAACCCATTCTTTCCAACATACTACACACTGCACCCCATTAGATCCAGCGCAGTACACACTGCACCTCATTATTTCCAGCTTACTACACACTGCACTCTATTCAATCGAGTATACTACACACTGCACCCCATACCATCCAGCATACTATACACTGCATCCTGTTCCCTATAAACAGTGAACCTTTAGTTAAGGCAGATGAGATTCCTCAAGTACCTGTGCCATATGACAACAAGTTTCCATTAAATTTGGATGGTGGTGAAGCTAATGAGATTCTTCAAGTACGTGTGCCATATGATGAGTTACCAATAAATGTGGATGGTGGTGAAGCCAATGAGATTCTTCAAGTATGCGTGCCTGGTGATGAATTACCATTTCATTTGGATGGTGGTGAAGTCGAAGAGATTCTTCAACGATGCATGCCACATAATGAGTTGCCTTCAAATTTGGATGGTGGTGAAGCAGGAGAGATTTTCCAAGCACAGGTGCCAATGGACGACGAGTTGTTGGATATCTTGAATAGTTGTGAAGCGGATGAGATTTTTCGGGTCTGCGTGCCATGTGACGATAACTTGCCGGTAAATTTGGATGGTGGTGAAGCGGATGAGATTCCTCAAGTACGTGTGCCAGATGACGACGAGTTGCCGTTAAATTTGGATTTTACAGTTTGATTGATCCAGCGCATGATGGATCTCCAAAATGTTGGAAACGTTTAAACCCATTTTGTTTCATTTCAACCTAGAATGGCAAAAGATTAGGATCTTCTTATGTGGAATCGCTTCACCAATATATTGGTGATACCATCAAGCGAACAAGTCCCAAAAAAAAAAATTGATTAATGTGGCTTATGAAATACAATTCAAAATGGACAGGGAATTGTATGAAGAACTTTACAACAACTGGTTTACTTGTGGATATCTGTGGTACATTCTTGTGTTATATGACTGATACCATCTCTGGTCTTCTCTCTAAGGATTTGTCCACAGAAAAAAAATTTCATCAGTTTGTTGAATCTGCAGTTTCAAAAACAAGGGACTAGTAATTAGAAAGGATGGCTCACTGATACCCTGTAACCAAAGCTGTAAGCACTTGGAGGGCAAAATCTAAACCAAAGTTTATATTCAAGCCAGTGAGTTGCCCAGTACAAAAAAAACTTCAGATATATTAGCTTCCTTGAAGGAAAACCTCAGACTTGTTGTTTTTTATATGTGCCCTGAAGAATGGGCAAGTGTTCAGGAGTGCAGCAAACTCATTTGGGTGCACTCAATTCTATATGGTCTCTGAGGATGGTACATGTACATGCTTTTTAAATTCTCGTTATAAACTGCCATGTAGACATCTCTTAGCCATGCTCCTTACAAACAGAGATCCATAAAACCAGTGTGGGATGACAGGATGTGGAAAAAAGTCATTTGCAATGCTAGTTCTTTAAATGATTACACATGATCAATAATTTGGTAAAGGACTTTACAAATCTACTCTTGCGTAGTGAACAGGCAGAATACTACTACAAGTAACCAAAAGAAAACACATGTGGCTCAGGTTAACAACCACTTTACAGATGGGTAAAAAAGGGACTAGTTGAAGAGGAAACACATTTTGATAGTTGTGCACTGTACAGGCGGGACATTTAACCCAGCCGAAGTGAAAACATTTTAGGAAGCTAAGCTCAGCCAGGGGCCTTTAGAAGCAACAGCTTCCAGTTTACCCCAAAGGAGAGACAGGTAATAGGGAAAAAAACTCAGGGATGCTTTAAATGGGTAGCTATAGTTAAAAAAATGTTTTTGGTTGTGTTTTGATAAATGTTGATTTTAAAAAAATGTTTTTGGTTGTGTTGAAAAATGTTGATTTTTTTTTTTGCAAGTACAAATGTTTGCACATTAGAGTGTGTGCCATACCAAATGCAGGATTGCAGGGTATGACACGTATCAATAGGGAAAGTGAAGTTTAAATAACAAGATAAACTATTAAGAGAGGAGTATTAAAATTCATTACTTATTGCTGTCTCTGTTTTGGGAAGACTCATCATCCCTATCAGAACAGTGTTGGGAAATACAACCACCACTGGGAAGAAGTGGGGGTAACTAATGTTGACACTTGTAACAATGATAACTCATACGATTAGTTTTGTGTCTCCCCTTCGGGAAGTGTGGGGGTATCACCCCAGTGGGACACAGACAGTAAGACTACATACAAACTTGCAGTAATTGTCGTAATTGTTGATCTTTCATGATCCTCTCCAACGGCAAAAGACTGGACGACTCATGAACAATGCTGTACATACAAAATAAAGCTGCATATACATTGCATTGTATGTAAACCCTATCGTTTAAGGTTTATTTGTTTTGATTTGTACTCCATGGCTATATCCCATTTTGTTATATCTGTTCAATAAACCTCTGTTGGTCTTGTTACAAACTGAGAGCTTTTATTTTTTTTATGTGTTAATGTTGTTCTTCGCTTTGTGGTAATTATAGCAGGAGTTCCTCAAGACCTTGAAGTTATTTCAAGGGTCCCTCCATGTTATAAAGGTTTAGAAACACTAGTAAATGTCTGTTGTTGGATTTAGATACTGTAGTTTTAGGATCACTCTGACAACTAAATCTTCTATTCTGCTATTTAACTACTTGATTTCTGACAACAAGCAGTCAAAGCTGAAGTCCACATAGAAGACAAATGAATAATGATCCGTTAACAATAACTTATATATAGTAGTATAAAAACTTGAATCTGCATTGGTATCCACCTCTTGCAGTCCATGTGTGAGCTTAGACTTTGGGCCTGATTTATTAAAGCTCTCCAAGGCTGGAGAGAATACACTTTCAGCAGTGAAGCTGCCGTGATCCTGTAAAACAGCACCCCATTTTATCCAACACACCACATACAGTGAACCCCATTGATTTTTAGAACACTTCACACTACACCTCATTATATCCAGCGTTCCCCATGCTGCACCGCATTAAATCCATCGCACCATACAAGGCATCCCATCATATCCAACACATTCCACACTGCACCCCGTTATATTCAGAATGCCCCTCACTGCATTTACATCTGGAACACTTCTGTTATTTTTGCTAAACTAAAATGAATGAAAGTGTAAAATGTTTATTTTTTTTTTTTTTTTTATAAAACCCTGTGCTATTCATGTGTGAAAGTAAAGGAGCCTTAATGTAAAAGGATAAATACATCCCAGGTGCAACAAACAAGCATACTGCACACTGCACCCCATTCCATCCAACATACTGTACCCCATTCCATCTAGCATACTTTAAACTGCACCCCATTCCATCCAGCGTACTACATGCTGCACACCATTCCATCAAGCATAGTACACAAAGCACCCCAATAAACCCTGCATACTATAAACTGCACCCCATTGCTTCCAGCATACTACAAACTGCACCCCATTTAATCCAGCATACTACACACTGCACCCCATTTAATCCAGCATCCTACACACTGTGTCCCATTACATCCAGCATATATCACACTGCACCCTATTCCATTCAACATACTACACACTTCAACCCATTCCATCCAACATACTGTAAACCATTCTATCCAGCATACTTCAAACTGCACTCCATTCCAACCTGCATAGTACACACTGCACCGCATTCCTTTCAGCATACAGCACATTGCACCCCATTCCACCCAGCATACTGCACACTGCACCCCATCACATCCAGCATACCACACACTGTACCCCATTCCACGCTGCACACCGTTCCATCCAACATACTACACACTGCACCAAAATACATCCAGCATACTGCATACTGCAACCCATTGCATCAAGCACACTTCAATCTGCACCCCATTACATCCTGCATAGTACACACTGCACCACCAATTTATCCAGCATACCATACACTGCACCCCTTAACATCTAGCATACTGCAAACTGCACCCCATCACATCCAGCATACTACACACTGCAACCAATTCCTTCCAACATATTACATACTGCACCAAATTACATCCAACATACTGCACACTGCACCCTATTCCATCCCGCATACTGCGCCCCATTCCATCAAGAACACTGCCAACTGCAGTCCATTATATTTTGCATAGTTCAAACAGCACCACATTCCATTCTGAATAGCACACACTGCACCCCATTCCATCCAGCATACCACTCACTGCACCCTAATCCATTCAGCACACTGCACCCCATTCCATCGAGCATACAGCACCCCAATCCATTCAGCATACTACACACTGCACCCCATTCCATCAAACATAATACACACAGCACCCATTCCATCCAACATACTTCAAGCATCACCCCATTCCATCCAGTATACTTCACACTGCACCCCATTCCATCCAGCATACTGCACCTCATTCCATCCAGCATACTACAACACAGCACCCAATTCCATGAAACTTACCACACACTGCACCCCATTCCATCCAACATACTACACACTGCACCCCATTACATCCAGTATACCACACACAGCACCCCCCACTACACACTGCAACCTATTCCATCCAGCATACCACACACTGCACCCCTTAACATCCCGCATACTGCACACTGCAACCTATTTTCCATCCAGCATACTACACAGTGCACCCCATCCCATCCTGCACACCGCATCCCTTTCCATCCTGCTATCTACACATTGTACCCCAATCCATGCAGCATACCACACATTACACCCCATTCCATACTACATGCTGCACCCCATTCCTTCCAACATACTACACACTGCACCCCATTCCATCAAGCATACTACACACTGAAACCCACTGCATCAAGCATACTACATACCGCACTCATTTCCATCCAGCATACCATATGCTGCACACGATTACATTCTGTATACTACACACTGAACCCCATTACATCCAGCGTACTACACAATGCACCCAATTACATGCAGCAAACTACACACTGCACCCCATTCCATCCAGTGTACTACACGCTGCAACCTATTCCTTACAGCATACCACACGCTGCACCCCATTACATCAAGCATACTATACACTGCACCCCATTCGATCCAGCATATTACACACTACATCTCATTCCATCCCGCATACTACACTCTGCACCCCATTCCATCCAGCATACTACACACTGCACACCATTCTTACCAGCATACCACACGCTGCACCCTTTTACATCAAGCATACTACACACTGCACCCCATTCCATCCAGCATACTACACACTGCACCCCATTCCCCCCAGCGAACTACACACTGCACCCCATTCCATCCAGCGTACTACACACTGCACCCCATTCCTTCCAGCATACCACACGCTGCACCCCATTACATCAAGCATACTACACGCTGCAACCCACTGCATCAAGCATACTACATACTGCACTTATTTCCGTCCAGCATACTACACAGTGCAGCCCATTCCATCCTGCAAATTACACATTGCACCCCGTTCCATCCAGCATACCACACACTGTACCCCATTCCATCCAGCATACTACACGCTGCACACCGTTACATCCTGTATGCTACACACTGCACCCCATTACATCCAGTGTACTACACATTGCACTATATTCAATCCAGCATACTACACACTTCACCCATTCCATCCTGCACACTACACAATGGATATTATTGCATCCAGCATACTACAAACTGCACCTTTTTTATAAAACCCTGTGCTAATAATGTTTGAAAGAAAAGGAGCCTTTAAGTAAAAGGATAAATAAATACCAGGTGCAACAAACAAGCATACTGCACACTGCACCCCATTCCATCCAACATACTGTAACCCATTCTATCTGGCATACTTCACACTGCACCCTATTCAATCCAACATACTACACACTGCAACCAATTCCATCCAACATACTACACACTGCAGCCCACTCCATTCAACATACCGTACTACACACTGCACCCCACTCCATTCAACATACTACACACTTCAACCCATTCCATCTATCATACTGTACACCATTCCATCCAACATACTTCAAACTACTCCCCATTACATCCTGCATACTACACATTGCTCCCCATTCCATCCAGCGTACTACACCCTACACACCATTACATCCAGCATACTACACTCTGCACCCCCATTACATCCAGCATACTACACACTGCACCCCATTAAATCCAGCGAACTACACACTGCACCCTATTCCATCCAGCATACTATACACTGCACCCCATTCCATCCTGCATACTACACACTGCATCCTATTACATCCAGCGTAAAGCACACTGCACCCCATTACATTCAGTATATTTTACACTGCACCGCATTGCATGCAGCATACTACACACTTCACCCCATTCCATCCTGCATACTACAAACTGCACCCAATCACATCCAGCGTTCTACACACTGCACCCCATTTGATCCAGCATACTACACACTGCATCATATTGCATCCAGCATACTACAAACTGCGCCTCATTCCATTCAGAATACTACAAATTGCACCGCATTTCATCCAGCATACAACACACTGCAATCTATTCCATCCTCCAAACTTCAAACTACAGCCCAATAAATTTAGCATATCAAACACTGCACCCCATTCTATCCAGCAAACTACATACTGCACCCCATTACATTCAGCATACTACACACTCCACCCCATACCATCTAGCATATTAAACACTGCACCCTATTCCCTCCAGCATTTTACACACTGTACCCCATTCCATCAAGCATATTACACACTGCACCCCATTCCTTCCAACACTCTACACACGGCACCCCATTCCATCCCTCATACTATACACTGCACCCCATTACATCCAGCATATTACACACTGCTTCCCTATCCTTCCAACATACTACAAACTGCACCCCATTCCATCCAGAATACCACACTCTGCACCCCAATACATCAAGCATACTACACACTGCATCCCATTACATTTAGCATACTACACACTGCACCCCATTCCTTCCAATATACTCCACACTGCTTCCCATTCCATCCAGCATACTATACACTGCACCCCATTTCATCCAACATAATACACACTGTACCCCATTCCTTACAACAAACTACACACTGCACCCCATTCCATCCAGCAAACTACACATTGCACACCATTCTATCCAGCGTACTACACGCTGCACACCATTACATCTTGTATACTACACAGCACCCCATTAAATCCTGTGTACTACACACTACACCCCATTAAATCCAGCAAACTACACACTGCACTACATTCCATCCAGCGTACTACACACTTCACCCCATTCTATCCAGCATACCACACGCTGCACCCCATTACATCAAGCATACTACACACTGCACCCCATTCCATCCAGCATACTACACACTGCACCTCATTCCATCCTGCATTCTACACACTGCACCCCATTCCATCCATCATACTACACACTGCACCCCATTACATCCAGCATACTACAAACTGCACCCCATTCCTTCCAACATACTACACTCCATTCCATCCAGCATACCACACACTGCACCCCATTACAGAAAACATACTACACGCTGCAACCCACTGCATCCAGCATACTACATACTGCAGTCTTTTCCATCCTGCATACTGCACATTGCACCCCGTTCCATCCAACATGCAACACACAGCACCCCTTTCCATCCAGCATACCACACACTGCAAACTATTCCAACCACCATACTAAACATTGCACCTGATTCCATCCAGCGTACTACATACTGCACACCATTATGTCCTGTATACTACACACTGCACCCAATTACATCCAGTGAACTACACACTGCACCCAATTACATGCAGCAAACTACACACTGCACCCCATTCCATCCAGTGTACTACACGCTGCACACCATTACATCCTGTATATTACACACTGCACCGTATTACATCCAGCGTACAACACACTGAACCCCATTAAAACCAACGAACGACACACTCCACCCCGTTCCATCCAGTATACTGCACACTGCACCTCATTCCATCCTGCATACTACACACCGCATCCTATTGCATCAAGCATACTACAAACTGCACCTCATTCCATTCAGAATACTACACATTGCACCCTATTTCATCCAGCATACTTCACAATGCACTATATTCCATCCAGCATAGTACACACTGCACCCCATTTTGTCTATAACACTACACACTGCTCCCCATTACATTCAGCCTACTACGCACTGCAACCCATTCCTTCCAACATACTACACACTGCACCCCATTACATCCAGCGTACTACACACTGCACCAAGCATACTACACGCTGCACCCCACTGCATCCAGCATACTACATACTGCATTCTTTTCCATCCTGCATACTACACAGTGCAGCCCATTCCATCCCGTAATTTACACATTGCACCCCGTTCCATCCAGCATACCACACACTGCAAACCATTCCATCCAGCATACTAAACATTGCACCCGATTCCATCCAGCGTACTACATACTGCACACCATTATATCCTGTATACTACACACTGCACCCGATTCCATCCAGCGTACTACACATTGCACCCCATTACATCCAGCGAACTACACACTGCACCCTATTCCTATTTAATGTACAGCGCTGCCTAATATGTTGGCGCTATATATATCCTGTTTATTAATAATAATAATAATAAATTCCATTCAGCATACTACAAATTGCACCCTATTCCATCCAGCCTACTACACACTGCACCCTATTACATCCAGCGTACTACACACTGAACCCCATTACAACCAACGAACGACACACTCCACCCCGTTCCATCCAGCATACTGCACACTGCATCCTATTGCATCAAGCATACTACAAACTGCACCTCATTCCATTCAGAATACTACACATTACACCCTATTTCATCCAGCATACTTCACAATGCACTATATTCCATCCAGCATAGTACACACTGCAGCCATTCCATCCAGCATGCTACACACTGCACCCCATTCCCATCCAACATACTAAACAATGCACTCTATTTCATCTAGCATACTACACACTGCACTCTATTCCATCCTGCAAACTTCAAACTGCACCCTATTCTCTCCAGCATTCTTCACACTG
>NW_027317037.1:28939-31748 GCF_032062135.1 Pyxicephalus adspersus
AATGCTGGATGTGATGGGGTGCAGTTTGTAGTATGCAGGATGGAATAGGGTGAAGTGTGTAGTATGCTGGATGCAATGGGTGCTGTGTAAAATATGCTGAATGTAATGGGGTGCAGTGTGTGGTGCGCTGGATGTAATAGGATGCGGTGTGTATAATGCAGGATAGAATGGGTTTCAGTTTGTAGTGTGCTGGATGTATTGGGGTGCAGTGTATAGTACGCTGGATGGAATTGGGTGCAGCGTACAGTATGCTGGAGGGAATAGGGTGCAGTGTATAGTATGCTGGATGGTATGGGGTGCTATGTGTAGTAAACTCAATGGAAAAGAGTGCAGTGTGTAGTATGCTGGAAAGTATGGGATGCAGTGTGTACTACGCTGGATGTAATGGGGTGCAGTGTGTAGTATGTTGGAGAGAATGGGTTGCAGTGTGTAGACTGCTGGATGGTATGGGGTGCAGTATGTAGAATGCTGGAGGGAATAGGGTGCAGTTTAAAGTTTGCTGGATGGAATACAGTGCAGTGTGTAGTATACTAGATGCGATAGAGTGCAGAGTATAGTATGCTGGATGGAATGGGGTGCTATGTTTAGAATGCTGGATGTGATGGGGTGCAGATTGTAGTATTCACGATGGAATGGGGTTCAGTGTGTAGAATGTTGGAGGGAATAGGGTGCAGTGTGTAGTATGTTGGATGCAATGGGGTGCAGTGTGTAGTATGCTGCAGGGAATAGGGTGCAGTGTTTGGTATGCTGTATGGGACAGGGTGCAGTGTGTTGTACGCTGGATGGAATGGGACGCAGTGTGTAGAATGCTGGATGTAATGAGGTGCGGTGTATAGTGTGCAGGATGGAATGCCGTGAAGGTTGTATTATGCTGGATGCAATGTGGTGCAGTGTAAAATATGCTGAATGAAATGGGGTGCAGTGTGTGTTTCGCTGGATGTAATAGGATGCTGTGTGTGTTATGCTGGATGGAACGAGGTGCAATGTGTAATTTGCAGGATGGAATGGGGTGCAGCATGCAGGATGGGATGGGGTGCACTGTGTAGTATGCTGCATGGAGTGTGTAGTATGCTGGATGCAATAGGGTGCAGTGTATGGTATGCCTGATGGAATGGGGTACAGTGTGTAGTTTGTGGGATGGAATGGGCTGCTGTGTGTGGTATGCTGGATGGAACGTGGCGCAATGTGTAATTTCCAGGATGGAATGGTACTAACCCTGACTTAGTTCCTCCAACATTTTGTTGGGCCACCAGGAGGAAAGATAAATATTTGGTACTTTGGTGGGGAGAACATGTCCTTTGTAAATGACTGGATGTCTGAGCAGCCATGTCACATGGGCAGTGGAAGCGTCTTCAGTCCTAACAAAACAACAATTCATGACTTTTGTAGGGCACACACTGCTTGATATTTTTTATGAATAAAACCTTAGATTTAAAAAAAATCATGAAAAATGTGGGCATCCTTAATCAATATTTGATTAGCTTATCAACAATACATGATGGGAATGTGCCAACAATAAGTGATGGGAAATGCCAGTACTTTATATCTAGCATGTGTTAATCTATTCTGGTGGATTCATGAATGACCAAACAAGACAACTGCTGTACTTTCCTTTGGATGAGAGCACAGTCACTTGCTCTCCTTTCCCCCTTCCCTCTCCAGCACTGTAAGTAGAGCTCGCGTTCATTCTCCCGATCAAAAAAGAGACTTCCAGGGACAAAAATCTGAAGGCTGTTCAAGGCTTTAGTCTTCCCCATCACCTGCTGACCTGTCCATTTGGGGTTTCCCTGCTAAGAGGAAAGCTTTATTTAGCTCTATGGGTTATTTGGGCACACCAGATATTCTGCATTGATACGGTTGTGATACGAGTAGGTTCCCATCTATTTGGTCTTTCACTGGTGTTTCTCCACTGGTGTTCATATGGCATTTAGATCAGTTTAATTTAATATAAATAATGTTTCAATTATCAGACAGGTATCATTCTCTAACATTGCCAGCTTTTTTTTTTCAGCACGCATGCAACAGTGTACAAGGATCTACAAAATTCCCCCCATGTTTGGCAAATTCTTGTTCCAAAATATGTGCATGAAGCTTGGGGGGGAAACTAAAAAAAGATACATGGACCTGCAGGTTTTCTGACACTTTCCATGAAAATTCCAGCATGCCTTTCTTCTGATGTGCAGGCCACACTGGGACATGTAGTCCTGGAAAGGTGTATGTGGGAATTTAACTTGGGTCTACACAGACGTTTTTGTGCTTATAAGTGCTTATAAATGGGGGAAAAGCGCGGGAAAAGGCCCCATTGAAATCAATGGAAGTGTTTACCCACGTTTACTTTTCCCATATTTTAGGGCGTTTTCCACAGTGAAATGGTACTAACCTTTGCATTTATCTAGTAAAGAACAGAGACAAACACATTGATTTAAACTACAGAGGAGGTAAGTGTTTCTTTTACAAAGGCTTTGTTTTAGGAAAACGGATATTAATACAAAGAATAAAGCATTGAAAAGGCAACATACAAAAATCTGATAAATATACAATCCATATTACTCTTCAATAAGAAAAAGGAAGATAAAATATGAAAGAGAAGCATACCAGATAATAACATTGCATGGTTGTAAGCTTGAACAGTGGCAGAGACAGATGCAAACAAAAAGAGAGGAAAAAGTACAAAAAAACAAATATCCAAAAGAGAGGGTTTTTATAGGCAAAGATTTATTTTAGTGACAAACCTTTTACAATTTCAATAAGTAATAACAAACGTGATGCAAAACTTAAGATAGGATATTATAGTGTCAACCACCTAAAT
>NW_027317037.1:34880-37904 GCF_032062135.1 Pyxicephalus adspersus
ACCCCATAGATGTCTGCTTTCTTGTACCGTGCTCCATTAGCAATCTAGTTTTGTGACATGAGGGGGGGGCCTACCTACCCTACCACTAGGTGGCGGCCTACAATACCAACAGGCTAAGTCTGGCACATTTAGCCCCCTATTAGCAGACGTAGCATCAGAAATTGGGTATCTATAAGGTAATAGTCCCGTGCTAGGTGTTAGCACTCTAGTTAGACCTAAAACAGGCCCGGCCATTGCGGAACTCCTCTCAGGTAGCTGACATGCCGGGACTATTACTCCCTCTTCCAAATGCGCCCAGATACCAAACCCTCTAATCACAGTACACCGCCACCTAGTATGCTGGATGCAGTGGGGTGCAGTGTGTAGTATGCATGATGTAATGGGGTTCAGTGTGTAGTATGCTGGATGTATTGGGGTGCAGTGTGTAGTATGCAGGGTGGAATGGGGTGCAGTGTGTAAAATGTTGGAAGGAATAGATTGGAAGGATGAAATGGTGCAGTGTGTAGTATATGGGATTGAATAGGGTGCAGTGTGTAGTATGTTGGATGGAATGGGGTGCAGTGTATAGTATGCTGGATGTAATGGGGTGCAGTGTATAAAATGCAAGATGGAATAGGGTGCAGTGTTTAATATGCTGGATGGAATGGGGTGCAGTGTATAGTATGCTGGATGTAATGGGGTGCAGTGTATAAAATGCAAGAGGGAATAGGGTGCAGTGTTTAATATGCTGGATGGAATGGGGTGCAGTGTGTACTATGCAGGATGGATTGAATGTAGCGTGTAGAATGGTGGATGAAATGGGGTGCAGTGTGTAGTATACTGGATGGAATGGGATGCAGTGTATAGTATGCTGGAAGAAAACGGGGTGCCGTGTGTGATGTCCTGGATGTGATGTAATGCAGTGTGTACTATGCAGGATGGAATGGGGAGTAGTTTGAAGTATGCAGGATGGAATGGGATGCAGTGTATAGTATGCTGGATGGAATGGGGTGCAGGGTGTAGTATGCTGAATGTAATGGGGTGCCGTGTGTAGTATTATGGATAGAATGGGGTGCAGTTTGTAGTATGCTGGATTAAATTGGGTGCAGTAAGTAGCATGCTGGATGGAATGGGTGCAATGTGTAGTATTCTGAATGGAATGAGGCACAGTTTGTAGTATGCCTTATGCAATAGGATGCAGTGTGTAATATTCCGGATGGAATGGGGTGCAATGTGTGGAATGCTGGATGTGATGGGGTGCAGTGTGTAGTATGCAGGATGGAATGTGGTAAAGTGTATAGTATGCTGGATTGAATTGGGTGCAGTGTGTAGTATGCTGGAAGAAAATGGGGTGCCGTGTGTATCCTGGATGTAATGTAAAGCAAGTGTGTACTATGCAGGATGGAATGGGGAGTAGTTTGAAGTATGCTGGATGGAATGGGGTACAGTATGTTGGATGGAATGGGGTGCAGTGTGTGGTATGCTGGATATAATGGGGTGCAGTGTGCAGTATGCTGGATATAATGGGGTGCAGTGTGTAGTATGCTGAATGTAATAGGGTGCAGTATGTAGTATTCTGGATAGAAAGGGGTGCAGTGTGTAGTATGCTGGATGCATTAGGATGCAATGTGTAGTATGCTGGATGGAATGGGGTGTAATATGTAGTATAGTGAAAGAAATGGGGTGCAGTGTGTGACTTGCTGGATGGAACGGGGTGCAGTGTGCAATTTGCAGGATGAAATGGGGTGTGGTGTCTACTATTCTGGATGGAATGGAATGCAGTGTATAGTATGCTTGATGTAATGGGGTGCATTGTGTAGTATGCTGGATTTATTTGGTGCAGTGTGTAGTATGCCAGATGTAATGGGATGCATTGTGTAGTAAGCTGGATGGAATTGGGTGCAGTGTATAGTATGTTGAAATTAATGGGTTGCAGTGTGTAGTATGATGAATGTAATGGGGTGCAGTATGCGGTATGCTGGATGGAATAGGGTGGAGTGTGAAGTATGCTGGATGTAATGGGGTGCAGTGTGAAGTATGCTGGATGTAATGGGGTGCAGTGTGCAGTATGCTGGATGTAATGGGGTGCAGTGTGTAGTATACAGTATGTAATGGTGTGCAGTGTGTAGTACGCTGGGTGGAGTGGGGTGCAATGTGTAGTATGCTGGAAGAAATGGGGTGCAGTGTGTGGTATGCTGGATGGAATTGGGTGGAGTGTGTAGTCTGCTGGATATAATGGGGTGTAATATGTAGTATGCTTGTAATAAGATGCAGTGTGTAGTATGCTGGAAGTAATGGGGTGCAGTGAGTAGTATGCTGGATGGAATGGGGTGCAATATGTGGTATGTGGATGGAATAAGGTGCGGTGTGTGGTATGCAGGATATATTTGGGTTGCAGTGTGTAGTATGCAGGATGGAATGGGGTTCAGTTTGAAGTATGCTGGATTGACTAGGTTGCTGTATGCTGGTTGGAATAGGGTGCAGTGTGTAGTATGATGAAGGTAATGGGGTGCAGTGTGTGGTATGCTGGATGAAATAGGGTGCAGCGTGAAGTATGCTGGATGGAATGGGGTGCAGTGTGTAGAATGCAGGATGGAATGAGGTGCAGTGTGCAGTATGCTGGATGGAATGGGTTGCAGTGAGTAGTTCGCTGGATAGAATGGGATGCAGTGCGTTGTATACAGGATGTAATGGTGTGCAGCGTGTAGTACGCTGGATGAAATGGGGTGTTGTGTGTTGTTAGTTAGAAGGAATGGGGTGTAGTGTAAAGTATGCTTGATGTAATGGGGTGCAGCGTGGGTGAAATGGGGTGCAATGTGTAGTTTCCTGAATGGAATGAGGTGCAGTTTGTAGTATGCTGGATGCAATAGGGTGCAGTGTATGGTATGCTTGATGGAATGGGCTGCTGTGTGTGGTATGCTGGATGGAACGTGGCGCAATGTGTAATTTGCAGGATGGAATGGTACTAACCCTGACTTAGTTCCTCCAACATTTTGTTGGGCCACCAGGAGGAAAGATAAATATTTGGTACTTTGGTGGGGAGAA
>NW_027317038.1:0-17763 GCF_032062135.1 Pyxicephalus adspersus
TTTCAGTGATTATCTGCAATTATATTATCTGCAAGGTCATCTTTGACTACATATTATGCTTCAGGATGTAGGTTTTACAGTTTGAAACAGATCATCAGGTGTAACATTTTGTATTTTGAAAATTATTTATGATGACCCTTGAAAAGAGTGAAATGTAATACCTAAACAAAAAATAATAAAAATGTAGCCTAATAAAACACTCAAAACCAGTGGAATCCTCAAGAATGGAGCCTATTTACAAGAAACATCACCGAGGATGCAGCCAACCCATTCATCAGAGAACAATGACTTCACCAAGAATGTTGCATATCTATTCACTAGAAACAAGACTAAGATCACTGAGAATTCAGCCAATCCAATCATTAGAGACAGGTGACACCAAGGATAATGATACAACATTCATTCTCTAGAGATCATTGACATGGCTGAGAATGCCTAGCTATTCATTAGGGACCAAGGACATCACTGCCTTTCAGAACAATGGACTCAACTTTTCTCTCCAGCAGCTAGCAGCACTAACCAATATTATCCCTAAAGTTTGAATAATATCATTAGTTATTTTAGACATTAAATGACAAATATAAAAGGAAATAAATCTTAAGCCATAGGGATAGGTTGAATGGCTTATTGTATAATAGGGACATTGGATTGTGCGGGACAGTTGTTGCCATGATTATGGACTCTGTAAAGCCGTGCATATTATGCTGAACTGAACATTTTTTCTTAGTGTAAAAAATTAATAATAATAATAATAATAATAATATTATAATTGTTCAAGTCTTCCTGGTTTTAATGCCATCTTGTGGATAAAAAGCAAAATACTATCAAATACACTTTCTTTTCTGTTCTTGAAATGTGTCAATGTCAATGTCACTTGAAAGTTGTCACAATGTCAATGTCACTTGTGGCAGCAGCAAGGAGACAAATAGCAGCAGCTCCTGCTTCCCTCGTGCAGCTCGAGATGTACTTTATGGGCATCCCCAGCATATACTCTGAGGCCTTGTACAGCTGAAGGAGATTTTAAGGCAGATTAGTTCTTGATTCAATTCTGCACTACCATTTGCTGCTGGGACTTTATAGACTTTCTGCTCACAGGCCTGTTGTAGCGGTAAACTGGCCTGACCTGCTGCTGGGGTGACTTTGCCTGTTTCTGACCCTGCAAGTGTTCCCTGCCTGGATTGACCTTTTGCCTGTAACCCCGCTTCTTTTCATTCCCCTTGAATACTGTGTCTGGTGGACTGTTTAACTGTAAATGACCTGGCTCTGTAGACTAAACTTCTCTCAGCTTGAATCTTGGTACTGCATTCTCTGTGGGCTCCTGTCCTCTGTCAGTCCTCCATTAGAGCTATCCAGATGGAAGAACAGTGGTACATCAGTATAAGTCTGCTTTGGAATAAGTCCAACTTGGTATAAGTCCTGTTTGGACACAAAAAATCTTGCTTGGTATACAACCTTTGTGCTGGAACTTGTATGGGTCAAAATGAGTCACAACACCCCGCACTACCGTTATTTACCTCTCTCGAGTCAATGCCACGACTGCCCACGAGCATCAGTACGCCAGTTGCTACCATTCAGTGAACACCCCGCGCTATAACTCTTTGTGAATTACATACCATCTCCTCCTCCTCCCTTCTCAGCACCATCCTAGTAGGCACTCCACTCTTCTCAGCAAGGTAAAGTGAGGTTAAATTGTCATTTATTTCATCTAATTGTGTTTGTATTTATGTACTTTAGTATTAAGCAGTGTTTAAATTATTCTATACAACCCCATCAATGTATAATATGCCAATAACAATATAATTTTTTTTTCATGGGAACGGATTAATCATTTTCCTTTAATTTCTTATGGGAACAATTTATTTGGTATGTCCTGTTTGGTATAAGTCCAAGGACCTGGAACGAATAAAGGACTTATAGCAAGGTACCACTGTACTGATTTTGAGCAGATTACATTTTTATATAGAATGGGTATTGGGGTGGATTAGAGCTATGTAGTATATGGTAAGAATATGATATATAAAGAGGACAAACTAAAATAGTTTTTTTAACTTACATTTTATTTTGTCTTTAATTTGACATCCCTATTCAGTGCATGAGTAATCAGTTGAATTAGCTTTTTTTGTTGATGGGGCTTTATCCTAGGTAAGCTGTCTAGCTACCTTTTTTCAGCAAAGCTTCCCATTTTCACTCTAACGTCAAATCTTTCACTTCTCTTCACTTCTTTGTTCACAGCACACAGCTGCATTGTTTAAAAGAAATATAAAACTCTGTGCAAGAAAAGTGCATCCAAACCACTTGAGAATATTTATAGGCTATCTTTCACAGCACATACTAAACCCCATAATGAAAATATAGTTAGTTTTACACTGGTTCATGCTAATGGTCAGTTTTACACTATTGTATCTGCTAAAGCAGTGTTTCCCAACCAGGATTTCATGAGAGGTTGCTAGGGTTCCTTTGAACAATGAGTAATTTGTAACTCACGTCAGTTTAACAGATACAAATTATTCTTTTGTCTATGTATAAGGGTAGCATCCTTCCCACTGGTCAGTAATGTAGAAGCATTCCTCCCTACTGACCACTACACTAATGTACTGAGAGCTGTGGATATCGTACTTAAAAGTGGGGTTTCCTGAAGACTTTAAAATTATTTTATGGGTTCCTCCATGTTAAAAAGGTTGATAAACATTGCTCTAAAATGTCCTAACTCTTTAAGTTAAACCCCAGCATGTGTAATTTGTAAATGTGGAGCTAACCTTGCTCTTCAAAATTGCGCTGGTACTGGCCAGATTTATAAAGTCGATCTCCTAATTTTTGTAGTGAAACAAGAAACACCTGCCTGCACTATTTTTTCTCTAGTACATTTTTGTCCTCTAAAACTGTCCTGCCAGAGGCCAATTTTACACTGCTATAGGCCTTAAACTGCCTTATTTGTAGTAAAACCCCAGCACGTGTGCTCATTTCATATACATTGGGTTTAGTCCTGCTCCTAAGTTTACACTATGGTATCATGAAAGGTCTGGCAATATTGAAAAAATAAAATTGAATAGAAGTTTGCTATGGACAGAAAAGTATATATCAGCAAAAACAGATACAGTCTTAGTGAACAACTACCCATTTTTTTTTACCAGCTAGTCAAGATGGACCTTATGAAAAAGTACGTGTCTGAGAGTTTCCATAAACAACATGCACACATTTAAGGCAACCTTTAAAAATGCTATTTTAACAATTTGTGTATTTTCAGTATTACCCTTGAAGCCTTCTATCTGTATGATTTTTTAAAAACGTTTTTGCTCTGGTACTAACTCATTGGCAGTGCCCATCTAGCCATACTTTTTTTTTTTTAATCAATAGTTTGTCTCTGAGCCTGACCAGATTTTAGGACCATAGACATTAATAACATTTGCTTCTAAGTTCAGGTTCCCTAAATTAAAACAGGTTTGGGGAGTCAAACAGGAACAGATTCACTCTTCCTTATTTACAATATGAGATAATTCAGGTACACAACTGTCTTTAAAAAAAATAGGAACAGTGAATCTGAGGATTACAACATCCCAGTTGTCTTTTGACATTTGGCAGGATGATTTCCAAAGCTGTAAGGATTATTTACCGTTCACCGATTGCCCTTTTGTGCTGTACAATTTGACATGCATTCCTTTACCTTGGACCTTGTAGAGGTTTGGTTTAAGCCCATTCCTGGACAACAGAGAAGCTAGACCAGTGTTTCTTAAGCTTTTTAACATGGAATGACCCCTTGAAATAATTTTCAGGTCTTCAAGGATCCCCTTCTATAGTTTATATATGCACAGCTCACAGTACATTAGTGTGGTGATCAGTAGGATGAATGTTTCCTACATTGCTGGCCTGTCGGAAGACCTGAGAGTCACAAATTTCTCATTGCTCATGGAACCCCTAGCAACCTCTTGAGGAAGCCTGGTTGAGAAACACTAAACTAGGCTGTAGCAAACCTAGCCATCATCCCAACAAATACATATACGGCAGTATATAGCATGCATCACATTGGCATACAGTACTCATTATCTATGAAGATCTGCGTCAAGCATCATCACCCAGACTTCCACAAACATTGATTTATGTGGATCACATGCCAATTCTTACAAAAAGTACTAACATTGGAATTCTATATATTGAAAAAAAATGGAGTATTTACAATTCGTTTTGGTGTTATGAAGATCAAATGAATTGTTATGATCTGCATATGATGTCAAAGACATGCAATATATTTAGTTTTGATACATTCTTTGTCTATGGGTTGCAGAAAAAAAAATAATAGCTTTTAAAAAATGTGAAGCTCTATTTTCATTCCGGTGTCATTGCTCCTCTAGAAATTGTGATCCCTAAGCACCCAAGCTGGAAAACATGTGCGTATTCATAAGGCAAAGAATTGTGGTCACTGATGTTCGCAACAGTTGACGATAACGGTATTACCAATATGAGTACAACTGTAAATAAACAAGTAAATAATGCTATATTCACTGTAAGGATGAAGTAATTCAGTGTGCATGGCAAAAAGGTAAGAGCATTTCAACTGTTTGTGTCTCCCAGTTTATAGTTTGCTTTGACTGACAACAATATATGCAGCTCCCCAAACCACCCCTTTTCCTGCAGCCCACTTTTGGGCAAACTAAAGTCTAAGCATATGTGCACCACAAAAATACAGAACAAGGTCTTCGAATTGGAGGGGGAACACCCCACCCTTCATAATTCATTTTTCCACTTTCACCAATTCAGCTTTGATTTAAAATGAAAGGCATTTGTTCTCTACACACACTAGAGAGAGGTGACTGGAAATAGAAACGTGTAGGCATACCATTACAGGTAAATTGGGTGATGAAATTTGGGGCAAATAAAATAAACCCAAGGCTTCCGAATTCAGGATAGACAAGTCATTGTATAATTAGAATTTGCATAGGAGGTTTAGCAACACACATTTTGTTTAAGAGGAAGTGTTTTACTGCGTCATCTGAGATTGAGAAATTTAATTAGTGCCTTTGAAACAAACCTAATTCATAATAAACTGGCCTAAAGCCTACATACTGAACAACCTGTGCACAGGGATAGAAGCTGAATGTCAAAGTGCCTGGAGATAGACATCTTTACTTTAAATGTTCCAAAAGATGATACAATAGAATATACAATCCAATAAAATTTGCTGTATGAGCTGCTCATGTCTACTTTGAATGTCTTGTTCTCTCCTGTAAAGTCTGCTATACCTCTGGATCCATTTGCTTGTCCAACCCATATCCCATGGGATTGTAATATAAACCTTACAGGTTATTTTTAAAATTCAATATTAACATTTAAATATAAAGACTGAAAGCTGTGCTGGCAGAGGGCAATGAACTATCAGCATTTTCCTAGGATCTCCTTGAAGTTAGCTATTTCTCCATTTATAACTTACCATGTACTCTGTATGTAGGTGGCTATCTTTGTAGAGAACAAGGTAAGGCCTTGCTTCCTTATGTCAGACCCTCCAACAAAGAGACCAGTGAGCAGCACTGCAGTGACAATGACAAATCTGCCTCTAAATACCAGCGACTAGCAATCTGATGACCAGTGCCTAATACTCACACTGCAGGAATAAAACTAAAAGTCTGTAGGCTCATACATACCTAGGCACCTCAGATACCATGTAGTGCACAACTGTTTTTGAAAAAAAAAATTAAGACAAAAGGTTCTTTTTCTGGGTACTTCTTGGGCATAATTACATTTCTAGTTGTTCCCTATCACAAAGATATTCTTCCATTCAAATGCACTTGAGATGTGATGGAAACATGTCTACTAGGGGTGCCGGGGTGGTAGAAACATATAACAATCGGTACAAAAAAAAAAAAAAAACAAAAACAAAAAAAACACACACACTTACCTTTACAGCTCAACCTCTACGTGATCCTAACCTAGTCAGGTCCTGCGCTGTCCCATCTTCCCTCTTCATTTCAGCAGAAGCCGGACACCAGCACTGACATCCTCTTTCTACATCACTCAACATTATCCAACCTTTTATATATGGTAGAAAATGTGGCGATAGGTCCACTTTATGATTTTTGTCAAAGTCACCAATCAGACTAATGACTACCCTACAAGCTTGCATGTTAGCATGGGAAATGTCCTAAAATGTCCTAAAGTGACAACTCTGCTCCTCCATAAGTACACTGCAAAAAGGTGGCATTGACACCCAATAACCGAAAGTGTGTTACTGGCAAGATGACCAGGTAAAAATAAACAGTTTAATGATAATATCTTTCCCATACACTAAACAACCATGCCATTGCTATAAACAGCAACATTGGCTCTACATAATAATTATTACATTAGGAACACCCAAGCCTCCACGAATATCCCAGTTTCGAAAAGTGGTCATAACAGCAACATGCTGAAACAATGAACACTAATTATAATGCTGTAATAAGTTAGTCACTGTTAAAAAATGAGGTCTTAAAAACAATGGCTGCTCATTAATGTTTGATCACCACCTGTACAGTCATTCCTATAGGATTAGATGTGGTAATATTTACCAGGTAATTTATTTTCATGATATGTTCACAGTGTTAATGAGGTTAAATAAAGAATATTACAGACTTTTCAGGTTCATAGAATCCAAAATACAGTTGTGTTGAGGAAAACACAGGTGCAATTAAGATGCTGTTGGCTTAAAGCAAACCAGTGGGCCCTAAAAGAGTCCATTCACCGCATTGTAAAAAAAAAAAAAAATGCACTGCAACTTGCTTTTTTATGTGAGGAACACTGCGTTCCTCAGGGTTCTGTTTCAATTTAATTGTATTGCACTGCTTTATACATCATTCATTCTGCTTTGGATCTGCAAGAAAATGACCAATATATCCAAAACGATAAACTCTCAATCTTGATGTTACTTGGGGGTGAAAGGTGAGATGAGGTGCAATTTACTCAGGAGATTATGTTTTTTTCCATTTAAAGCTGAACTTGCATTTAATGGTTTCCCCCCACTCTTGTTTTTGATTAAGCATGAGCTGGTTATATTTGATGAACACCTCTCTCTGATTATGCAGTGCTCAATCCATTTGCTGAAGCCCACAGCCTCCTAGTATATGTGAAGTATCCCAGGAGGCTGCAGGTTTTCCCTTTAGTCTTGACTGTGGAACGCAAGAGCCCTTCATTACCAAAAACCTTTAACCACCTCCACCATCCCGCCACCCCTTTAATCCTCCCAATAAAACCACATATGCAGGAATGGTGTAAATGGCCTTCCGGCCATTTATTAACTTACAAAATACCTTTAATATAATTTACACATTTTTAAATAACCATAAATAACCACCATAGCATAAAAAACAAATAACATACTAAACCAAAGACAAACTTGTCAGGTGGCAGGTCCTCAATTATAATTAAGTCCACTTAAAAACATTAACCCGGTATCTGCATTTAATTGATAAGTACAACTGCTCCCAGGCGTAACTCCACTGTTTCGGGAACTATATCAATCACGCATACCTCCCGCTATTAACCTTTTCTCCAACAACATAACGCCAACTTGGAGACCCCATACCACAGATGGCTCTCCACACCCCATTAATGTACCAAACATCTAACCACCGCACTTCCATTTGAGGACCTCACACCGTCTACCCATACTAATATCTAACCACTAGCCATCAAGGGCGGGTGGGCGGGAATATCACACAATTCCTGAAAACTGGACTGCCCCTTTTACCCACCCTTGTCTTTTATGCCCTTTTTTACCCAACCCATTGTTATAACAAATGACCCAATCAGTGACACCTTAACCAATAACTTCCCCCATCATAACCTCGCAAGCTCAGGGGACTCTCTTTATTGCTGTTTGCAAATACCTGAAAGCTGCATAGAGTGTCTGAAAAAATGTGCAGCAACTTCTACCACTTATCAAATAAAGGATAAAAAAAGTGACCCATTCAGTCCAAAGTTCTGCAGTTTTAGGAATCAAATGTGCTTAAACCGGCTTGAAGATACCACTGGTCTGAACATGATAGTTTAGTTTAATTTATTTTGATATTACATGATAGTTTAGTTTACTTTATTTTTTTGTTTTCTTTGTATTTTAGTTTTTCTGTCTTTTGTGGGACTGAATGATGCATGAATGAGCGCTGTACATACAACACCATCCTGCTCTATGTGGAGGGGAGGGAGGAGAACAACTGGGTGGCACCCCGCTGCGCTCGCTCCCCTTCAGTTTCATTATGATTGTTCTTCGTTCATTGATCCGTCAGGACAGATCCATGGACAAAGAATGACGAGCTCTGTCCGACATGTGTACGATGCCTTTTGCTGGGACTTTAGTTACAAGCTTTTACGGTTTTCTCCTTTCTGTAATAAAAAAGGCTAATGAGAGTTTTTTTTTTTATTTAGAGGGTGTGTTTTGTTTTTCTATTTTCAGTAATTAAGTTTATGTTTATTATGGCCAATTTAGAGATTTGCATTCTGGTAATGCGTCATGTTGCTATATCTTTAATAATAATTAATTAGGAATGGTACACTAAGGCAATGCACCGGCTTTGTATTGCAGTGCATCACACGATAATGCACTTTAGTTTGTTGAAGATTGTTGAGTCCATTCACCCCCATTCACCTATTCAGTTTCAATGGGCTGCTTTACAGCACCCCAATAGTCTAAGGGCAGGTTCAGCCCTGCAGTGGAAGCAAGTAATCTCACACGGGTACCGTTGGCTGGCCCTTTTTGGCAGTTGCTCACAATGCAGTGCGGGTTTCTAAAGAAACAGCTTTTGCGGATTTGGCAGTGGGCAACAATGAACAATAATGAACCATTCACTGCCACCTCTATTAATTCTATATTGGACTGCCAACAGGTAGATACTACATGTAGCTTTTCCCCTGAAGAAGCGTTAACCACACCATACCCTCACCACTAGTTCTGAACAAGGCCAAAATGGGCCAATAGAGTTCTTTGCAATTGTGTATTTTTGCATGTGTATTTGACTAATATTTGTCTTCAGTTGCTTTAAATATTTATTTTTACTTTATTCATTGTTTTTAATAATTTGGAAAAAAAAACAATTCAAGCAACTGATGGGCCATTAAAAAAACAAGCCCAAGAAAATTCAAAGGAAACCTCAGTACCACTTAAGAACCTTATTTTTGTCTTCTCTATTGACTTTAATGCATTTTGCCAAAATTATCTCATTCTTGCCAAAATTTTCGACAAATGAAGATTCCCAATTTCATTTATTCCCATTTCTCTTTTGACTGGTCTACTCTAAAGTGAACTTTTGCTTTCGCAATGCTAGAAAAAGGAATTGGATCTCCTAAGATACGTGTAGACATGAAATTTATGTGACTGGATACAATCTTTTGCACGGTTTAGTTTTATGGAGAGTGACGGAGGAGGACAAAGGGGAGGCATTCCGCTGCATCCCCCTCCATATGAAATGATTACAAGTCACAGTGGTCATCCCCAGTTGGTCATTTAGTTATTTGCCATGGTGAATCACTGTACACACGCTATTCTCTAGCATTTGTACACAGTTTTACATGCTAACATCCTTCACCTGAGGAAATTGATTTGTTGGGAGCATGTAAATTCTTTGGAGCCCAGCAAGAAACTGAATGTTCTTCTAGGCAAAGTAAGGAAGAAGTGAAGATTGCCAGAAGGGATTTTGATGAGTTTCCACATTCGTATTGCTAAACATTCATTAATTAGTCAATAAACAAACACTAATTATCTTTGGTTGTCAGCATACTAGAATCTGTTAGACGACTGAAGAATGAACATTGTGAAACCCTCTTATATCATATTGTGGTACAATCACCATCAATTTCAAAATAGGTCAGCACCTTTCTGAATTAGTCTGTAGCAAGGTGGCAGATTATATGGTAATCCAGGGTCAAGAGAATTTAAAGGGCTTTTCACTATGGAAAATGGACCAAAGTACATTTTAATCTTTAGTGAAATCAAAACCATCTTTCAGTTCTAGAAAATCCAAGAGCACTGGTGAAACCTAATGAAATTAGTGAAAAAAAGTAAGCGCAAGTTACATATGTGAAGTTTTGAGTATTTCCTTGGGAAATGGGTGTCACTAGGATCAGAAGATAAAGCAATATAATAAACCCAACTGGGGAATTGACTTATTCCCTACAAGAAAAAAAAATAGATGGATGGATCATAGTTTGGCCATGAATCAGATATTCCTTAAGGTTGCATTTGCAGGATTCTTTATAATATAGATGGATGAAACATAGGTTGAGATAACTGCTAACTATTTCCTTTGCATGGAAAATTAAATATTTCACATATTTGACACATTTATATTGGCAAGTCTCTTAAAGTATAAAGATTTAGCCATAGCTAATCAACTTTAGTTCAATTGACTTTCAATATAATAAAAATATTTGATATAAAATACCAATCATCAACCAATCAAATGTACAAACACAACGCAATTGAAGCAAAATCAATTATTAGTAACCAATAAATATACATATCATGCAAAATATTTTTGCCAAATACAATTAATTTATGAAGATAAGTGTATGTGTCTAAACTGACTAACCAAGGTTCTTCAAATTTCAATCGCTTTTGGTCTACTGAATTCAGAAAATAGAGAATTGATTTATAGCCAATAAAGGGGGGCTGCTCAATTGAACAGCAAAGCTGACCCATCTATGGCCAGTCTTGGAAAAATGTTAACAATACTATTTTGTTATTGACGTGGCAGCAGGTGTTTTCTATCTATGCGTCAACAAATTATGTCATACATATTGCGTCAACATAGAGTAGATTTTGATGCATGTTGCTATATTCATCTGGCATGATCTTTTCTGAAGAAAAATCAAAATCTTTGTTGCCTGCTGGTCTTTAGGGCTTTTATGTTTTTTGGTCTTTAGGGCTCATTTATATCAGTGGTGCAATCCCAAATCAAAATGAGACAAATCCCCTTATAACCTCTACTTGCATATAGCAATGCACATGTAGTAACTCTCGTGCAGGGAGATCTATGCCCTGAATGGTATTACAACACTCTCCAGTGCATAGAATTACATTAAAAGAAAAAAATCAAATGATTACAATAGACATTTTCCAACCTGACCAATCAACCCAGCAATTTAATTTGCTTTTAGTTTACCGAATGTAGAAGTTAAGAACTGATTCAGCTCTGAAACAGCAAAGTCAACCCATCTATGGCCACTTTTAGTAAAATTTTAGCAATATCATTTTTTTTTTTTTACTCACATTGCGGCAGGTATTTTCTATCTGTGCGTCATCATACATCGTGTATAAGTTTGATGAATGCTGCTGTATTCATCTGGCATGTTCTTGTTTTGAAAAGAAGAAGAAGAAGAAGAAAAAAAAAATCTGTTTACTGATTATATGTTATACATCATTAAGGGCCCATGGCTACACTGGCAGCATTAATTATTGCAGTATCAAACACTGAAAGAGGCAAATCACCTTATCACTTCTATTTGCATGCAGCGATGCACATGCAGTAACTTGTTCATGCATCACAGCGCCCCGCAGCTAATAGAATTACGTTTAAAAAATAATAAAAACAAAAACAATTGAAAAAAAAATCTCTCCAATACATTTTAATGATGCTTTACAGGGCATGACAGGGTGTGTTCACGCCACACACCAGCACATGTATGATATGTGCATAATAACATGCATTGCATAATGTGAATGAGACCAACATAGGAAAAGAAAACTAACACCACATGTGTTTTATTGCATTACTATCAATTACTGTGGGCCCCAAAACTATGCGCTGGCCCAATAATTTGCATTTTCTATAATTGCACTGCTCTATAGTAAAATGACTAGAATGTACCTGACTGGTCTGAGGGCTAAAATGACATTTTGTATTGGAACCCAAAGATAGGTATAGGTCAACATCTTTGGAGTATATGCAGTCCAATGCATCACTGCAATGCAAAGCTGCATGAATTTCTCTCTGTTTCTAGCCTGTTTCAGTGCAGCTGACCCCTATTTGTTAGATTGAAAGGGGCAGAAACGGACAGAAATGCATGAAGCTTTGCATTGCAGTGATGCATTGGACTACATTTACTCAAAAGATCAGGCTTTTTGTTCTCTTGCATGTCTGATGTTCCTGCAGATATACAAGGTGCAGTGTATTACACATATAGTGAATAAGCAAAGAAGCGTTAAAACCCAACTTCACCCAGCTTCTTGCATTTCTTTTAGGAGGATTTCCCTCATATTTACCCGGGTGAAAATGGTCAAATAATGAAAGCAAATCTCCCTGCACAGTGACACACACAGCAGCAAAACACTGACAGGAGTTTCTAATCCATATCAAAACTCTAAAGCAAATATGTTTGCCTTTGCAAACACTTATAATACAGGTCTTGTCCCTAAATCCAAAAACAGCCAGCTTCTTTAATAAAATATAAGGAAAGGAGTTGTGACCCCAGGCTAATCCCAACATTTGTGGAGGTGTCGGAATGAATGCCAGAATCCCCTATTTTCATATCCTCACCTCTGTGTGCTGACAGTGGAGAATGAGGAAGGAGGAAGTCACCGCCCCTTTCTCAGGTGTATATAGACAGGTGAGCTGCTGTGACAGGTGTGTGTATCTGCTGACATGGAGCTGAGGAGAGCTGTGTTGGCCCTGTGCCTCCTCTGTATCATCCCTGTGGGCACTGCAGATCCGTAAGTAATGACTTGTACTCCTTAAAACTTTTTATAACTGGTAGTCACTAAAATTTGATTATTATAAAATATTTGAAGTTATTCTTCTTTTAAAAGCAACCAAATCTCATTTGATACTTTGGTGCGGGCTTTGATATGAATGTAGGCCTCAGGTTGCTATGGCAACCCTTCTTCTAGATGAGCATACTAGTACAAAATAAACCAAAAAAAATATATATATCAAATAATTCCCCTGTGTAGAATTATATTATATTAACCTTTACAGCAATTTTAGATGGTCCTAGATGCTAGTACCTGGCACTTTTCTGAAATTTGTAATAACCTGGCACTTTTCTGAAATTTTTAACAAATGGCAAAGTGACTGCACCATCCTGATCATTTTATTCATTAACGACCTATCAGGAATACAAATCTAAATGTATTTAGTTTTTGATGTGCTTCGATAACATCTGTGCTCCCAGATATAATAACCTGCAAAATTGCTCACTTTTAGTAACTGATGGAAAGGTTGGGTGTTTGTTGCTTTAGGAGTCTGTAAGTGGGCATACAGTCGCATGTTCTGCTGCAGAAGTACATGGCATATACAAAGCAGTTATTGCCGCTTGTAGAAGGTGGCTGCAGGAGATCATTAGTAGTGTAACAAAAATAGAACTTTTTTTTTTTTTTTTTGTTACATTCTTTCTTACATTTTAACATTTACTTTCTTATGTTGTAGGTGTGTGCAGGATGTAAAAACCATTCATCTTACAAAGCTCCTGTTTGTGCTACCTTTTTGTAGCTTTTATCTCTGCCAACAATCTGCTTCATTTAGTGCTATACTTTGCGGTTTTAAAAAGCGTTAATGCCCAATATAAAATGTTTTCTTATAACATGTATGCAGATATTATGCACATGAATAATTAGCATGTCTCGGGCTAAATTTCAGGGGTCCTCACTATGCACAAGAATTGGAGACAAGCATGTTATGTAGCTTCATACCAGCGTTTTTATATATATATATATATATATATATGTGTGTGTGTATTCACACACACAGAGTTAGGTCTATAAATTTTTGGACAGAGACTTTTTTTTTTATTTTGGTTCTGTACATTACCACAATTAATTTTAAACGAAACAACTCAGATGCAGTTGAACTGCAGACTTCCAGCTTTAATTCAGTAGGATTGAACAAAAAAATTGCATAAAACCCTTTTTTCTAAACACAATCACTTCATTTCAGAAGCTCCAAAGTAATTAAACAAATCTAAAAGCTGAAAATAAAATGTCCGTTTCTAATACTTGGCTGAAAACCCTTTGCTGGCAATGACAGCCTGTAGTGTTGAACTCATGGACATCACCAGATGCCGGGTTTCCTCTTTTTTAATGCTCTGCCAGGCCTTTACTGCAGCGGCTTTCAGTCGCTGTTTGTTTGTGGGCCTTTCTGTCTGAAGTTTAGTCTTCAACAAGTGAATTACATGCTCAATTGGGTTCAGATCAGGTGATTGACTTGGCCATTCAAGAATATCCCACTTCTTTGTTTTAATAAACTCCTGGGTTGTTATGGCTGTATGTTTTGGGTCATTATCCATTATCCATGTGGTGTGCTTTGGACCATGGACCATAATTTTTTCTTGCCATCATTCTGGTAAAGGTTGATCTTGGTTTCATCTGTCCAAAGAATGTTTTACAGAACTGTGCTGGGTTTTTGAGATGTTTTTGAGCAAAGTCAAATCTAGGCTTTCTATTCTTCAGGCTTATGAGTGGCTTGTACGCTTGCACCCTCTGTATTTACTTTCATGCAGTCTTCTCTTTATGGTAGACTTGGATATCGATACGCCTACTTCCTGGAGAGTGTTGGTCACTTTGTTGGCTGTTGTGAAGGGGTTTCTCTTCACCATAGAAATGATTCTGTGATCATCCATCACTGTTGTCTTCCGTGAACGTACAGGTCCAAATAATTTTGAGCCCCTGAAATGGAAGTGATTGTGTGAAAAAAAAAAAAAAAAGTCTCTAGTTCCTCCATTTTTGTTCAACCCACGTAATTTAAAGCTGAAATTCTGCAGTTCAACTGCATCAGCGTTGTTTCATTTAAAATTAATTGTGGTAATATACAGAACAAAATTAGAAAAAAAGTTGACTGTCCAAATATGTATGGACCTAACTGTATGTTTGGTGCAGAAAAATTCTGTAATGCTATCCTTTTAATTCTTCTAAATGTCAATTACAGCATTTAAAATACTGAATTATTTTAAACATATACAATTTTCATCCATGAAACTTTTTTTCTAAAGGAGGTGAGCAGTAGACATCTCTGTACTTTCTTAGGGAAAGTTTTGCACAGCCCATTTCCAAAAGTAGTATTTTCCCAGCATGGACTTAATGTTCTCATAAGTTATATTGTGTACTCAGAATTATTTGTTTTATATGTAGATTTAGACAGCTGGGTGTAACTATATATTGCACAATGCAACAGCTTAATCTTTCTGATGTTGCTACATTGGGATTTGATTTAGATAAACAAATTAATTATGTAATTGTATGTATAATGTATACTCGTATTATATTGAAGACTTTGAAGCTCAACTCCAAATTGGGGAAATTTAATTAAATCTCACCTAATGGTGGAGCTGGCTTTCACTTTGTACAAGCTTTGGGTTTTTGTAGACTGCAAGCCGACACTGGTATCATCTTCATTAACTATATTGAGCTGTAGTTGATGTTTTTTTTTTTCTTGCAGACAGGCTTTGGTATGTAAAGGAGCTTTGCCAAAGCCTTTAAAGCAACCCTTCATTCCAAAAAAGAATGTTCAGTATCTGCTAGTGGTCAGTTTTGATCCATGCAGCAGTGGGAATGATTGTTGACTTGTCTTGTGATGATTGCATAGCTAACCTTGTTCCTTTGCAGTATATTACATTCCTGCCTGCTGCCAATATGTGAGCACCTGTCTCCTTACAAAGAGCTTCATTTTTCTTGCCAGACAAATAGTGGACATACTGCTGTCACTTTGATTGCCCCCCCTTACAATTGAGCAACATAACATTCCGTAGTACTATAAAGCATGATTCGGGAGGACAGATTGGCTTCTGTCACTGATGACAGAAATCTCTTCTAATGTTCCAGTGAACACGATGGAATGTGTGATATTGCAAATATTCTCAGGGAGACATGAAACGGTGTAGTATTTGGAGTCAATTTGCCATAGCTTTCTCTCTCAAGCCAGCCAGAGTTCATAATTTGGAAAATGGCCAGGACGTGTTGGAGATGATCATTTGATCACGGTCTCGGTGCATTCGGCCGTATTAATACATTTTTAAGTGGCCCACTGGAAGAACAAATGGTCACAATACACTTTAGCGCTCATAATATCAAAGGAAATTAATCTTTGAGATAATTGTACACTATTGTTTGAGTCATCTTGATCATAGAGTTTGTGTTGATTGATCCTAAACACCAAGGTGCGCTCTTGTCTTGTAAATTACACAAATTGCCGTGTAATATTACAGGAAAAAACACCCTAAAGAAATTAAATACTTTTCTTGGACACTCAATGATCCTGCTTGAGGTGTAAACAAAGTTCTATTATTCTGATCAAAGGACCTTCAGAATGTTCAAACATTAGTCTCATATTTTACTGTGTCTCTATCCTCTCTTTCTGTTTCAGGGACATCCTCCTGGTTCATGTCACTAGGACAGGCAGTATGGTAAAGAAGCCAATGGGGACAACAAGGGTAGACTAAGCTTGGCTTTAATATATATTGTGGCTATAAATCAACACCCTCCAAAGTTTGCCATATATGTTTCAGTAGTTAGGAAATCCAAGAACTGTATCTAATTATTAGAATCAATCTATATCTCATCCTCAACTCAAAATGATAAACATAAATTAGATCAAACTAAATAGAACATGTTCTAGTATAGGCAAAACACATTTTGTGAAGAATCCGCAACAATGTGTTAGTCCATGTTGTGGTTGGATAAAAATAGTGGATGTGTTTTTGGGGCTACCACCCCCATACCTCATTCATCAGAACTTATAACTTTCAAAAAGAAGTCTGATAGTTTTTTCAGTGTTTACCAAGTCAAAGTTTTAATTTGCCTAAGAATTTTTTTAAAGGGATGTAAGTAAAACAAGATGTTGTACAGAATTCTTATATTACAGTACAGTATATAGCGTCAACATACAGTGCTTTACAAAGTCCATTTTCATGCCACTTATATGTATGATTAATCCCTGGTATTTTTTTCTTATTTAGGCTTCTTATTCAACTATATGCCCTTATAAATGGGGGGGGGGTTTGCTCCTGGATTGTGTTGGCTATCTTTGTGACCTACCTAACAATTTTAGAAATTTTGCCCTTGATGCCTGCTTTTTGTTAAGTTTCTCCTTTCTGGATTATTGTTTTTTTTTTTTTTTGGTTTTTTTTTGGGCTCCTAAACGGTCAGCCAAGGTCACCTAGACATAGTGAAATTCCGAATGCTTTCTTTTTGGGAAATTTCCAGATTTTATTACATGTCATGCAATTCCACCCTTCTGTAATTTATTAGTCTTGCAGTAACTATGCCTTTGTGGTTTTATGGGTGTGATTGAAGTTTCTGGAAGTCGGCCAAGGTGTTTTCACAGTCCTTTAAATTCAGCTATTAGTAGTGTGATGAGCTGTGGGATAATTGTGTTACATAAGAGTACAGGTTTATACTAATAAAGTAATGCCTGGAGCTAACAAGGGTAAGGAGTGCATGGTAAGGAAAGGGTTAACTAATGGAAAAAGGGATTGTCGAGGGGTGTAGGTGAGATAAGTGGGATTGGTTAAATGTCTTGTAAGTGGGAGGGGTGTAAAGAGGGTAAGGCAGGAAGTTGGGGGGGGCAGTTATTTGGGACCATAAAGTAAAAAGTTGCCCTTCCACCTGTCCTTTAATAAGGGTGGAATTTGTTAATTGGAAAGGCAATTCAGAGCGAGTTCTTGAGGTCCTCGGGTGGGTGGGCAGCATTAGGAGTGTGGTTAAAAGGTGGGAAGGCTATCATGGTGTGGCATCTCATTATTGTAAAGTTAACGGTATATGGTTTGGTAGTAGTAAAAGAGGGGTGGAAGTAAAGTTTCATTCCTGAGTCGGTAGTA